>NC_028645.1:32343328-32348406 GCF_001406875.1 Solanum pennellii
AATTTCGCTAGTTATTTTCATTTATTTAGAAATAGAAAACCCCCCTTTTATCATTTTTTTCTTTCCAAGGAAGTAATTGACTGAATAATAGTAATAATAGATTAAAGTTAAGTCTAAACTATTTTCCTCGTGGGAACGATCCCAACCTCACTAGTTGGGTTATTTACTTGACACGACCGCTTTACTTCTTATTCGTGAAGTCGATTTTGAAGTGCCTATTATTCTTGGGAGGCCATTCCTTGCTACGGGTGGAGCCTTAGTTGATATGGAAAAGGGGCAGATGAAATTTCGGTTGAACAATGAAGAAGCGACCTTCCACATTTGCAGGTCCATGAGGCAGAGTGGTGAGCTCCAATCGGTATCTGCCATATCCCACAAAGAAAAGATGAAGAAGGATAATGAACTAAAAAGTGAAAAACGAGAGTTTATGGTTGGGGATGTGGTGTTGTTAGACAGTTCAAGGTTGCATTGGCTTCCGGGCAAGCTCAATCCAAACGGACTGGCCCTTACTTGATTACCCAAGTATTCCCTCATGGAGCAGTTGAGTTAAAAACCAAGGAGGGAGTGTGGTTTAAGGTGAATAGAGAACGAATAAAACTCTATTTTGAGCATACTGCATCGGTGAATGAAGTGATAGAGGCATACCATCTTGATAAAGGCTGAGTAATCAAGTGCCCTCAGTCGTGCCGCGACGTTAAATCAGGCGCTTGTTGGGAGGCAACCCAATACTTATAGTTTTTCTTTCTAGTAATGGTAGCATTTTCTACTACTGGGTTTTAAATTTGCAGGCACATCACCAGGAAATTCTGCAGAAAATCACTCTGCAGTAGTCACTGACGGATACAGCGACGGACCGTTGTGTCTACGACGGACCGTCGCATGAATCCGTCGTACCAGGTACGTCTTTCTATTATTTTCAAACTAGGGCATACGCGACGGAACCAACGACGGACCGTCACAATTGAGACGGACCGTCGTCGGGGACTCGTCGCATAATTAATGAAGCGTACCCGACCCGACCCGGCTGGGTATTTTTAAAAAATTCAACATCTAAAACCCCCACCCCTTCATCCCACCCCCTTCCTTCCCTCTTTCTCCCATTTCCCTCTCTTTTCAACTTCCAAAGATCATAACCCCTCTCTTACCGATCATTTTCTCCAAACCCCCCAATTCCTAAAATTCACTATCTACTAGTTGGAGTCTGCTGCTGTGGGTCTCTACTTGATCACCAAGTACCTTTCTCTCTTGTTTTTCCTCAAATTCTCAGGTATGTGTCTCTAATTTCTACTCATTTATATTGCATTTTTGTTTATCAAGTATTAGCCTAGTTCTTCTTGATAGGTTCAGTCTTTAATAAAATTCTGTCTGACCTAGGTTGAAAATCCTCGAAATTGCCATGTTAAAACTCTAGAAATAGGTGCTTTAGCATTGCTAGTTTACTAGGTATTTTGGTTAGACAAATATAAGTTACAACACTACCAATTCTACTTGGGTCATAAGGGATGACTGGAGCATCCCCAGTTCTGTCACTTAGTTACAAAACGAGACCCCGATGACGGACCGTCGTACCCACGACGGACTGTCATTGGGTCCGTTCCAACAGCCCTAACACCCCACTGTCCAATTTTCTCCAAGTGTCCACCAACGGACACATGCGACGGACCGTCGTTCCTACGACGGTCCGTCCTGCATAAACCGTTATGACGGTCAGAGACCACTCTCTTAAGGGTCTCCATACCTTTTCCAAGTGTCCTCTTACGGACAACTACGACGGACCGTCATACCCCCGACGGTCCGTCCTGCATGACCGTTATGCTGGTCAGAGACCCCTCTCCTAAGGGTCTCCATATTTTTTTCAAGTGTCCTCTGACGGACACCTATGACGGACCGTCGTACCTTTGACGGTCCGTCCTGCAAATACCGTCATACTTGTCAGAGACTCTCCTTCAGGGTTCTCCATATAAACATAGTCTAAGTAAGACACGACGGACCCCATGACGGTCTGTCGTACTCACGATGAGCCGTCACCTAGTTCGTTGTGTTTCACTATTACTATAGCAATGTCATTTTATTTTAATTTTTTTATTTATTTTGTGTGGTTTTGCTTGTCTTGTTTGCTCCTTCTAGTACTAATATTGAACCTTTACAGGTACTATCTATTATGGCACCAAAACAAGATCGAGTCTACGCATGCGGGCGATCGAAGTCTGTCGCCTCGTCCGCCCGCCTGGTCATTGGCTCTGATGATGGGCGTGACCCCGAGTACGTGCCCCCAGGAACTTCCACCCCATCCTGTGCTGCACGTGCTGCAAGAGCCACACCCAAAAAGGTGGCGTCCGGCGTAGTCACTGCCTCCCAGTCTGATGAGAAGCGCACACTGACCGGCACACCTTCTGTGTCAGCCACTAATGAAGAAGGAGCGTCTGGCTCCTTAGGAGTTTCGTGGTTGGAGGAAGCCTCTGGATCTGCTGAGGTTCCCGCACCCACCACCGCTGCAGAGTCAGCCTCGTCTGATGAGGCTGACAGTTCGGAATCCACACCTGTTTCACCAGCTCGTGCTCTCACCCCGGTTACTGACCATCCCAATCGGTGGTGTGTCGACGGGCAATTTCAAGTCTATTCCGATGCAAAGTTCCTGAATGACAAAGGAGTTATGACTCGGACACTTACATTGGAGCGGCGGGTCCTTACGAGAAGTCTCCCGACGATGCCTGAGATCAATAATCTCTTCACCAGACATCGACTGGAGTGGACAGCACGTCCGTTGGGACGTTATAGTGAAGAGTTGGTCCGAGAGTTTTACGCCTCCTACGTAGCGACTCTCAGATCACAGATTGATAGGCGGGCTGCCCCCGCCAAACAGGCCCCACTGGAGCAGGTCCGAGTACGTGGCATTCAGGTTGATATCTCCCTGCCTTCCATCCGCCGGTATCTATACGGCGAGAATGTTGATGCTAACCGGACCCCCCTCACTGCTGAGTTTGACTACCGATGGCAGATTGTCAAAGATGGCCAATTCCTGCGTGAGCCATCGCTGAGAGAGACCACCAAGAGGTGGATGGCCCTGCATTTTTCTAGTTGATGGAGAGGGTGCTGACTGGGTGACCGAGCCAAAGGGAGCCATCAAGAAGGCCAACCTGACCTTCACAGCGATGTTTTTGTGGTTGATTGTCCGCCACTGCCTTTCCCCCACAACGCTGATAATATAGTAACATGGGATCGAGCAGTACTGATGGCGGCGATGATAGCCGGGTTTGAGGAGGATTTTGCCTGGCTTTTACAGGCAGTCATGCACGAGAGGGCTTTTAAGGTCACAATTACCTACCCTTTCCCGTGCATGATATTTTCTCTATGCAGGTCCGCCGGTGTGCCTATATGGCACGTTGATCAGCTCAAGACCCCGCTGGGCACAGTTGATATCGGCCTCATCAGGGATGAGGCCAATGAGTTGGCTCCACGCAGAGGGCCCCATCCAGAGTTGCCTCCTCTTGGTGACAATATGGCTGAGACGGTAGCACAAGCCCGCACAGCTACGCAGTCGGCTTCCACTGACACTACCCCGGTCGAGTCTATCCCGGGTAGTAGCACTGCCCCGAGCTCCTCTCGCTCAGCCCCTTTCCCCGCTCTGGTCCCGCTTGCTAGGGTCCAGAAATTAGAGGCACAGATGGCTACACTTCTGCATCACATCCAGCCTTGGATGCAGAGGTCTATTGCTGAGGCAGAAGAGCTCTTGGAGCGGAGAATAGTCCAGCACACAGAGCGGAAGATCGCTGAGGTTCATCAGCGCTTGGACGCTTTTGAGTTGCGGGTGCTAGCCCGTCCAGCCCCTCCGGTGGATGTGTCGACCCTTCAGGCTGCGGTCGACAGTCTTCGCGCAGATATTGATATGATCTTAGAGGCTAGGGTGCCTGAGTCTGAGGCCCCTTCTGCAGAGCCTGCTGAAGACACAGTGATGGCGGCCCTATTCGCCACTTCAGAGATTCCACCACCTCCCCCTCGAGAGCATGCCAAGAGGCGTAGGGGTCGAGAATAGGATGAGGCACGAGCACGGAAGAAGGAGCGCCGTGAGATGGAGGCTGCGAGGAGAGCCTCACTTGCTGATGAGGAGGCACGTCAGCTGAGAGCAGTAGAGTTAGCTGCTGGGGCATCTAGCTCCAGAAATGTGGAGATAGCAGGAGGCACTGCTGACAGTGCTGTTGATGCTGAGGACACTACTGAGGGTGTCCAGATTACAGAGGTAGTGGGTTCCGGGGAACCGGACCCACCGACTTGCTGATCGTCGGGCTTTGCGCCCCAGGTTTGCTTCACCTACCACTCCTGTATTTAAATTTTTTTATGCATTGGGGACAATTGCATGTCTTTTTGTTGGGGGTGGGGTAAATGGAAAGTGAGTGCTAGGGTGAAGTCTGAGTAGCCCAATTCACTATCCTCTTTTGGGGTTTTCTGGCCTGTGTTCTTTTTCCCCAAAAGACTGATTATTTTTTCTGTTGAACCGGCATGTCTATATCTTGTGTACATAAGTTTATTTCTGGAGCATGATGGCTAAAATGATATCCTGATAAAATGAAAATGATGCATTACTAGGCATATTGATAAATGTGTGGCTCTAAACATGACATAGAGGTACACCACTGCATGACCCTAAGTCTAAAATTCGAACTAGGTGTCTGATAATCTGGTAGAGTAATGAGATGTCAAGTGAGTGTGAGGAAGATTTGAATAGTCCACTATTTGTACTGAGCTAGAACTTGCCTGGTTAGTCCTGCTAAAAGTAAGCTGTAATAGACAATTAGGAAAAGATCATAGGCCCTTATTCAATATAGCCCATTGTTTAGCCTAAATAAAAGAAAACCAAATGAAATTTATCCTTCTTTGATCCAAATGATTTGAGCTTAAACTAGACCTTTCTTTTTCACCCTAACTGATCTTTTCTGAGAAAAATGTGTTGGCCCTGGTCCCTCCGACATGTGCACCTCAGCTTATGCCAAAAGCATAAGTTGAGGGTGGCTAATGTAGTAAACAACTTTTTTATGGCCCTGACCCAACTTTGGGTATTGTGTACTTTGACTCATGGCAAA
>NC_028645.1:32349361-32359193 GCF_001406875.1 Solanum pennellii
ACCCATATTCCAAGAGTTCAAGTGTTTTGGAACGGAGACCCTCGACGGACCGTTGTTCCTGTGACGATCCGTCATACCAGTCATCGAGGGTAATGAAGAGAGCAGCAGAAGAAATTGCACAAGTATGGGACGACGGAATCCATGACGGTCCGTCGTGACCACGACGACCCGTCGCGTGGTCCGTCGACCCAACTGCGTTTTGACAGATTTCCAGTAAATAGAGTCCTTATTTAATTAGGTTTTTATTTTTTATAAATAGTTCGAAAAACCTCATTTTTGAGGTTGGACCTTTGATTATTGTTAGACTCTGGATCATTGTTAGACCCTTGAATATTGTGAGACTCTTGATTATTTTTTAGACTCTTTGAGAGATTATTGATTATTTTGAGATTCTTGAATATTTTGAGACTTTTATCATTGATTGTTGGTGACTTTTGCTGATTAATCAAGTGAACTTTCGGATTTTACTCTTTCTCATCGAAGTAAGTGCATGAATTCTTATATCACATATTTGAATATTGTAATTATGACTATNTTAGATTTCGCCTTAATGCTACTTGCCGGACCAATGAGGTAGATAATAGGAAAAGAATTATCAACATAGATTTAGTGTATACTATCTAATAGGCTAGTATTGATTGGTACGAGGTAATAACTTAGTCAAATATCGAATAGGATGCTTAATATGAGGTAAAGATAATGGTTAGTATAGCAACACACGTAGCCGGACCAAGGTGCGGAGTGAAATTTTCTAGATGTCGGACCAAGGATTTAGAAATACATAACTTATCACTTTGCATGCAAGATACTAGGAAAGAATTGTTATAGTTAGACTTATCAAGTTATGAACCTGTGGGGAACACGTAAACCCTAGTTACTTTTATTAATTGATTAAACTCCAACATTTGAAGCTGTTAGTTGTCTCTTTCAATTTCGCTAGTTATTTTCATTTATTTAGAAATAGAAAACCCCCCTTTTATCATTTTTTGCTTTCTAAGGAAGTAATTGACTGAATAATAGTAATAATAGATTGAAGTTAAGTCTAAACTATTTTCCTCGTGGGAACGATACCAACCTCACTAGTTGGGTTATTTACTTGACACGACTGCTTTACTTCTTATTTGAGAAGTAAGTTTGAGTGTATCAGTGGACGTTAGATCGTACGACAACGTTACAATTATCCGGACGTGGAGATTTCATCCGAACTTGGTAAGCCCTCATGCTTTCGAGGTTGTCTACTGTCATTATCTAGCTTAGATGTAGGCCTTATCTAGTGGAGCATGTTCCACTAGTGTTTCATTTCCCACTTCATTTCAGATTTTGTATTGGTGTCGTTTTGGCAAGTACACATTTGATGAAGCTATGAACTATATCTTTCATTTGATGATCTTAATGTTAGATGGTTGATTGTGAACATTTATGAGTTTAAGTAGAATGTCTTATACGAATGTTAAATAACAAAAAGTTCAAATTTTTCGCAAAAATTAACCTAGATGAAGTAAAAACGACGTATGTAGGCTTGTCTGCGACCTTTGAGAGGTCAACGACGCTGGTCTCGTCTGGGGTCTAGATTCCGATCGTGACATATACTTTTCCAAAATACCAAAAATCCATTTTGCGACTGACTAGGCGACATTAATCGGGCTCTCCTATTTTGCTCGGTGAACCGCCCTTCTGTCCTCAGCTAGTGATACTCCAGGCTTTAGGTGTTTGAACCTCAGTTGACGAACTCGATCGATTCACCCTTTCATGTTCGGCGAATCGCTGAATACATCCTTGGATTCCCACAAAGTGAACCAAATAAAGAAAGGTAAAATTATTTACTAAAACACCATTGCAATTTCAAACAAAAACAAAGCAAATATGTAATAGGCATAAAATGATTTACCTTCTTGTCCACGAAGCCAAACTCTTGTACACAACTTCGACTCTGCATTTGCAGGTAAAACAGAACTCGTAAATTTTTCAATAGTACGATCTCCAATTCTAAAGGAAGATCCAGACACTAGTATGGTAATAGCTATGCTCAAGACGTCTCTTGCCAAGAGTTTGGGATACCTTAGTCTATTTTTCTTTTCAATAGCAAGTACATCTAAATGTGAGTTTACTTTATGGTCAAGATTAGGATCCTCCAAGTATAAATCTAGTTGTGTTTTATTTTTACCACACCCTGATTAATTATCAAACATGTCAAACTCCTCAAGTTCGTCCCTCATTTTATTACTAGTGTCCCCCAACAAAGAAATTAAGGTTGAAGTTACATAATATTCTTTGAATAACAAATTCAAATGATCTCTAATGACTTTTCTTTTACTTAAATAGTCTCAAGATCAATTTTAGAAAACATAAATTTCACAAATTTAAGCTTATATTGGGGGTCGAAAACAATGGCTAGTAATCAGATCTAAGACTTTCAATATTCTTGAACTTTGTTAACATTGATATAACCATCTCACTAATTACTAAATGATAAAAAAAATTGCTTCCTCTAATAATTTCTGGATTTTTCCTCACGTTATGTAGATATAAATTAACAGTTGGATATTTGCTTCCAGAAAACAATGTAGTAATATTATAAAATGTCTTCAAAAATTGAGCAATCATGTCTACCCTTTTCCATTCCACCTCAAAAATAATATGCTTAAAATAAGTATCTATCAATTCATATTGAATATAATATTGTTGGTAGAGAATCACACTTTCAAGAATCAATTAAGTGGAATTCCATCGAATTGCCATCTCTTGGCAAAACTTTATTATAGCACGCGGTAATTCAAGATTTTTGATACATTCCACAATCTTTTAAATTCTTCCTTCTGAATTTTTAATATGATTAACATCTTCTCTGATCTTTACAATAGCCTCATTGGTTTTCTCTAAATCCACCTTTACAATTAAATTCAAGATATGATTTCCCCAACAAACATGAAAGAACTTTCCATCACAAACTAGTTCATGCATCAAAGATAAGTAGTCTTTTTAATTAGTTACCACACCCCTATTATAAGTAGAATTATCCAAAGTAAGAGTGACCTTTTTTTCAATACCCCATTTATTTATGAACTCAATTAGTAAATGACCCAAAAATGCACCAGAATGCGGAGGGGCAGATGACAAAAAATCAACACTCTTTTTTGAAGACTCCAAATTGACGTTGAAGAAGTCCACATGTCTGAAGTCAAACATACTCTACTAGGAATCACTGCAAGCTCATCTGTAGATATTTTTTTCCTATCATACATCTTTAAAATAATAAACTTGACAGTATTTCTTGAAACAAGTTTCATAATTGGATTTAAGTACAAATAGATATCTATATTTCCTTGATGTTCGGCAAAGCCGAAAGGATAATTATGCTTCAAAACAGTCAAATATATTTTTTTACGATAAATTGTTTGATCAATTGGTGCAACCCTTTTCTCTTGTATTTTATCTAAGTGTAGATTGATATGGCATTCAAATTTGAGGTTCCTGAAATAGAGTTGTGAGCAACAAATTTTCGTAAGCGCTAAAAATAAACTGAAAGCAAAATAAATAAGAAAGAAAATGTGTTTTTATTGATGAATCGTTGTGAGAACAATTCTGTTGTTCTCTTGATTCTTCTCTCCTAAGTTTCTCCGTGATTCGAGGACCTTCAGTAACATATTTCTAGAATGTAGGATGACGTAGACCTCCTTGAGATGAATTTGATCTTCGAGAACGTCGGGAAGCATTTCGTCGTTGCAAGTTGATCTCCGAGAAGAACTTCGTTCATCACTCATTTGAAGAGCTACGTAGTTTATGTTGTAACTTATGTAGACCTCCTTGAGATGTATTTAATCTCCAAGAACGTCAGAAGCACTTCGTCGTTGCAAGTCGATCTCCAGAAAGAACTCCGCTAATCACTCCATGAAGAGCTATGTAGTTGATGTTGTAGCTTTCTGCAATTGCAGAATGCTTGTTGAAGAATTTTCTTCCACCTAGAATGTTATGTCCATCCTCTATTTATAGTTGTAGGGGGTGGACAAGGTTGCTTATGATTGGCCAAAGGATGTCATTTTGACACTTGGCGGATTGCGATTGGTTTTTGCATTTGATTGATACTACCACCTCATTTGGACACGTGGCGTCACCTTGTTGATCTTGAATGCCTAGTCACTGTGACATGTGACATGTGTTTGGCCTTCAAGGTGAAATGGACTTTGAATTTGAATTTTATAAGATAGACTTTATTATTTGTAAAACTCAAATTAATCATTTAGCCCAAATAAACATGAATTTAATCCAATTCCTTTATGAATTAAATTCAATAAAATTTGTGTGTCTATATGAGTATCCTAGAAAAATCTTTCTTATAAACATTACATTGAGCTTTTAACATTTCATTACTTGCTGCATGAAACAATTTCTTTAAACTTTTCTAAACATCAGAAGTATTCTTTTTTACTCGTTTTGTAGGGACCGGCGATCTAATCTCACAAAATTCATCATAGACGTCCTCATTAGCCTCTGTAGACATCTTTTTCTAAAATAGAAAATAATTTTTATGTATAAAAGACAAACCATAAAAAAGGAGACAAAAACATGAAATCTAAGATTCTATAATTTCCAAACTGTATATAACATATATTTACATTATTATAAAGAAGGAGTCCTCTGCCACAAAAAAAATTCTGAAATCAGAAAAGGATTCCTCTACCACAAAAAATCCTTGAAATCAAGAAAAAGACTTCAGATGATTTAATAAAAAACCATAGCTCTAAGATTTCAGACAAAGAAAAAGAGGGAAGATGAGGAAGAAGGTTTCAAGCGGAAAGTCGAGAAAGTTACTCGCAAGTCTTTGTGGTCGTGGAAGAAACAATGACGTTTGATGCTAAAAAATTCTTCTAAGAGCTTGGGAGAAAAGTTGGTTAGTGTTCACTATACCCAAACTTATATTTTAAGTTGTGAAATTATTCGCGCTTCGTGCAACTATATGAAATATTTATAAGATAATAATATGAAATATGTAATATGTAGGTTAGTATCGAATATATAGATACTATTAACATTTTTCCTCGTCTGTGATATTATAGATTTTTTTTTATTTTTTTAAACATATAAAATATTTATTTGTTTGTATATGTATATATTAGAACAAAATATTCACCATGGTGAAGTAAAGGGAATAAGAGATAGTATGTTGAAATAACAATATATTGTATTACGTTGAAAATATTTTATATGTTTTAATTTTCTCTATCTTTTGTAGGAGTACTAATGTTCTATTCAAGCTCTGATTTCGTCAAAACAAAACTAATTTTTTTTATTATTTCCTTGTTATTATATTTCCTTATTATAATTTTTTAAAAATTAATTAAATATTTATAAGACTTATGAAAAATGAAATATATAAAAGTTATGAATAATATTAATATTAAACGTTAAAAGTAAGATGAAGAGACATGAGTTATAAATAATTCAAATGTATAATTTTATTAGACATTAAATGTATTACTAATTATGTATTGATTTTATTTGTAAAATAAATAAATAAAAATAAGGAGTGAAAATATAAAAAATGAACAGATAAAATATAATAAATGGTGGCTACATAAAAATTATAAATACACTTCAAAGCAAAAAGAACGGTGACAGATTGTTACATACACAAAAAATGACATCACGAAAACAATATTTTATTTTTTCAATTACTTTTTTATAATTATAATAAAAAGGAATCTCCTAATCATCATAAATTTTGTTGTTGTTGTTAAATGAAATAATTATATTAATTTTTCTTCATAACAAAGAGAAAGTAGAATATTAAAGGATCAAATGATTAGTATTGACAATATAATATATTTAGCTGAATTAATTATATAAATCAAAATTTAAAAAACTCTAAAAAAGTATCTAAGTTGCTAATACAATTTAAAGTGAAAAAATAATCTCTAATTATGCTTCATTTTTTTTTCCTTCTACCATCTTCCTTTGCAAAGAGATCATCATCATGTTTTGATCTATATGTCAAACTCTTCACTATATGCAACCAACTGAATAAAAAGAAACCATATACCAATTAAAAATAATTATGTCAAAAGAAAGAACGAAATATAAACTATATGTAATATATTTGTACAATACTAAATAATAATTCTTTCTTGAAATCTAACAAATATTATATCTGAAAAACTAACTATTAGAAAGAGCAATTCCATACAAACAACACATTGTTAAGAATTATAAATATTTTTTTAATCATGCTTACTTGATTAATAATAATATATAAAAAAATTATATATTAAGAAAGCATATTTAAGTACATAAAAATAAAAAGAAAGACTTTAAATGAAATATATCTTACCTTCATATACTTTTTTTTTGTTACATGTTAGATAATTCACAAACAAGTATGATGAAGAAGAGAAATTATAATTTTGTATGTGAATCTTCATGAGAATAAATATGAATTTATATAGACAAAATAAGGAAAATGAAAAAATAAGGACTTGAAAATGATATATTTATTAACTTCATGTACATTTTTTTGTTACATGTTAGTTTCATTCACAAACCAAATACGAATATATATAGACGAAAATAGAGGAAATAAAAAATATAAATTTGAAATGAAATATTTCTTACCTTCATGTACTTCTTTTTTGATACAAACTAAACTAATAATGATGAAAAAATAAAGGATAATTGTGGATATGAATCTTCATGAAACTAATATGAATTTATAGGCAAAATAAAGGAATACCGTAAGACATCAAACTGACAAATTTAATTTGGAGGAGAGTAATGAATATTATTAAAAGTAAAAATTAAAGAGGGGCAAGTCATGAGTTGTAACTCCTAGTGAATAAATTAAAAATAAAAATACTTAAAATGTAAAAAAAAATTTATTATGATTTCATGATTAGAAGTGAGACAAGCAAATAGAAAACAAAATATAGAGAGTTATTTATTGTAAATGTTCCTACATTGATAAATATTTATTTGTATAAATAAAGTAATATATTTTTACAATATAATAATTAATTTAAATAAAAAAAAGTCAAAAATAAATAAATCATGTTTCCTCTTTTATTATTAGTGAGATAAATAAATAAAAAAATACGAAGAGGTTTTATTATAAATGATCCTCCAATAAATAAAATATTCATTTGCAATAAATTTAAGTAATATTTTTTATGATATAATAATTATTTTTTTTAAAAAAAGCAAATAAAAAAAGAAGGAAAATACAAAATGCAAATGGAGGCCATAGAGACGTGCCACATCACCTNTTGTTTCTATCCATATTTAATGGGCGGGTTTGCGAAAATTGGGCTTGAATTGCCGGCACTAATTACCACCATGACTTGAAGAAGGTAAAGGAACAGAACGGACTTGATCCGGCTAACATCATCTAGTAAAGAGGTGAAGTACCTCTTCTAATGTCAGATGCACTTATCTCCCCACCTATCCTCAGGGTAAGTTGCCAAGGCAGATTAACTGTTGCAATAGTAGTGGGTGAACGTAATAGTGATCTTTTGTGGTTACAATTCCCTTTGTTGTGAATTGTGAATTGTGACTGTGAAGATGAAGCTAGGTTTGGTCTTGTAGTGGTTGAGATCAATAAAGTCTTTTGCAACATTACTTTGCATCTTTTTGTTCGGCTGTAATTGTCCCCTTTTCTATTTACAACAATCCAAAACTTAAGAAAATGCATGACATGGTGGAAATGAAAGTCTGCCACTGAAAGAATCACAGTCAACAATATCACTATTACATATCTAACATGCTAGCTAGCTCAGCTCATTATATTTTGATGAACGACAATTAAAAAAACAAACCAGGTGACTGATTAATCACATTAGACATAAATAGGTGAGTCTGTCAAGTCTATTATTTCAGGACAACTAGCCGAAAGTCTTCTTCTTTTGTTGTCTGAACGCACTGGAGGAGTAAAAACATCAATAACCTCAATGTCACTAGGCAAACCAGCATTCTTGGTTGCTAATGAATCATACATCTTGTTGGCCTGGTTCTCACCAAATTCATCATCCAACTGATGTCTCTCTTTCTTGTCTGCTATGTGAAAGAAATCACCTTGAATTGAACATAACCTTTCTGCTGGAGAGTCGATGATAATATATGAATGCTCTCTAAAGCGAGTGCTATTTTCTCCAGCACGTTCATCAAGCTCTCTCCAATCAGTTTGTTCATCGTCTTTGTCTTGATTACTAAAAGAACTGTTAGAATTTGTGGATATTTCATCTGTTAATTCTTCACTGCTCTCACATTCTTCCCTATTTTCCCACTCATCCCTGTCAATTCCTGTATAACAGGGAAGTTCATCCAGTGCACAAATATGGACTCTCATGTGCTCTGGAAGACTGGGACAACCAGCTGAATGCATCTTGTATTTTGTGGAGAAGAAATTTACTGTGAGGTTCAGGCTGAACATAGAAGACAAAACTTAATGAGAAAAAACTCCAATCAGACTGGTCAGGCAAAACAAATTACATACCTTTGCCACTCAGGGAGAGTAAGCATTGTATATGCCAATTTTATCTTATTAGCAACTCCTCCAAGAGTTTTGAATGATGCTGCAGCCTGTCTAACTGCACGGGATTCTACTGGATGCTGCCAGGCCCATTCAAACTGCAATAAAGAGGACAAAAAATTAATACGTGTAGCAAATTCAGGTTTCAGATTAGCAAGCATCAACTGAAGTGAATAAATTTTACATGAAAATTAAGGCAACAAATAGCAGTGCATTAAGTGACCAGAAAAACAGTATGTGGCGTTTGGATTGGTTTCTCTTGGAGTTGGATGTGGTAAACTGGAATGTTTGGATGGCAAAAATACAAATACCCTCCCTCCCTCCCTCCCTCTGCATTTGGAAATAGTAGATTAAGATTACCTGGAGGGCTGATACATTGGTAGGGAAGCCATATATGCATAAAATCATCTCCCAGGGACGCTTCCTCTTAGTCCTCAATGCACCCATCCTTGCCTCTCCATTGTGCTGTCGAATTCTACGGCGAGGATTTACTGTAAATCTGCCCAAACAAACAATTGCTAATTGATTACCGAAGCCAAAACCAATATAATCATTGGATCCAGAGAAAAAAGAAAGATCTCTTACTATAATAATTCTAAGTAGCTTCAGTTACATCTATCTATTAAGGAAAAACAAATAGAACCCAGAAACGAACCCGATGTAAGTGTGGCCTTTGAATCTGGGGCAAATAGATGTAAGCAAGTAGCAGGCAAAGAACCTGCTTCCTTCTACTTCTTTATCCTCATCATCACGATGACAAACTTTCTTCTGCTCCTTCCGTTTCCCCATCTCTCTCTCTCTCTCTCTCTCCTCTTTCTATCACTCTGCAGACAGCGAAGGGATAAATTCGACCGTTGTGATGCCAGGGTTTCAGTTTCCCCTTTTCAACGGCCCATTTTGGTCACCTGCTCTTCCTCATGACTAAATGTCTTAAATACCCTTTATAGACAGACTTCATTAAATTAAAATTTCATAAATATAAAAAAAAAAAAACTCATTCATATCTAAACTATCATTTTTTAGTTTAAAAAATACATATCACTATTACGTATAAAACACTCTCTCTATTATTTGAAAAAAAGAACTTGACACATTGCATTTTCACATAGATAAAATATATTTCACCTTAACAAAAATTAAATAATAAACTATTAGTATTAATTAAAAATTAAAAATTTAAAGTATTACTATCCCAAATATAATATTTTTTGAAAAAATAAAAATAAAATTATTTTTCTTACCCAACTCCACCACCCCACACCCAGGACAATCTCCGTCCTTTATATATTTATAAAATATTTTTTACACATTCGTACT
>NC_028645.1:32359811-32396986 GCF_001406875.1 Solanum pennellii
CCCTCCCCCCCAACCACCCACCCTCAAACCACCAACTCATTCCCCCGAAAAATGATATTATTTTATTTTAAAAAATAATAATTTACCCCACCTTATCTAATCCTCTACTCCTAATTTATTTTTATTTTTATTTTTACATTTTTCTCGTTTTGTGTTAGACATGTATATATTCTTTTAATTTTTTGTTCTACTTGTGTAACGGATATAACATAAATAAAAAAAATATTTTAAAGAAATTCTTGCGGAGGATAAAAAAAAATACTTTCCTAAAAAGGTTTGTATGTATCTAATACAAAATGAGAAAACAAATTGGAAACAGTGGGATAGATAGAGTGGGGTAGAATTATTTCTTATAAGAAAATAAATAAAATCAAAATTATTATTTGAAAGGGGTGGGGGTGGGGCGATAAAGTAAAAAAAAATTAAATACTCATAAAAAGAAATTTGAACGAAATAAAGAAAAATGGGGGTAGGGGTACAACGAAGAGGAAATGATGGAGTGAGTTAGAAAAATATTTTGCATTTTATTAAAAAATATATTTTTGGAATAATAGCTCTTCATTTTTTAATTTTAACTAATACTAATAATATATTTAATTTTGTGAAGGTGGAATGTTTTGTCCATGTGGAGTGTGATTGACAATTTTTTTAAGTGAAAGAGAGAATGTAGTACGTACACACACCATAAAGAGAGTAATAAATATGTTTCTCAAACTAATAATCAACAGGTTATGAATGAAACTCATACTCTCAATAGTTTATGTATGAAACTAAAAAAAAGATAGTTTAGATGTGTTTTTGACATTTATCTCTACTAAAATAAAAGGTAAGGTATGTATGTGTCTCCATCGAAAACAACTTCTTTCAATTATTAATAGCCCGTTGCAAAACTTAAGAACAAAAGAATAATATAAAGATGAAGACAAAAAAAATATGACACAAGAGGAACAATATGAGATAATTTTCTTTCTTTCAAGTGTTCACCAAATCTTCAAGTGTGTACAACATGAAGTCTATGCCTCTATTTATAGTGTAACACAGAGGCATACAAAAAGTTAGTCATAAACATGACATTAACATGAATATAATGTGGAGGTTATGAAAGTGAATGATTACAAGAATAATGGTTATAAAGATGGAGGTTATAGAGGTTATGATTATCTTCATAATGGAGGAAAGAAATGGAGTAACTTCTTGATGTAGTGGACATCCACAATATATTATTTTATAACACTCCCATTGGATGTCCATAGATAATATGTCTCGTTAAAACCATACTAGTCCCATGGGAAAAAATCCTATGGAAGGAAAAAGAGTACACATATATTTTAATACGCTTTGAATATTGCCTCGTTAAAAACCTTACCAGGAAAATTCATTTGGGATAAAACCATGGTTAAGGAAAAGATTACAACACGTATTTTTACCCCCTGATAAAAACTTTACTTGATATCTCAAGAACTTCCAATCTTGTATTACAACTTCTCAAATATTGTTGTTGACAATCTTTAGTGAATAAGTTTACTAAATTATCACTTGAATGGATCTTGAACGTCTATCTGACCACCATTTTATTGAAGATCATGTGTGAAAAAGATTTTTAATGAAATATGCTTGGTCCGATCTCATTTGATTGTATCCTCCATTCAATATTATTTTCGTATATAGTTGCTCGAATATCATTTGCCAAAGGAAAATTACATATTGGTTGAATATGATAGATCATGATTCCAACCAAACACACTCCTGACTTACTTTATAGCTCAATATTATTTCTGCATGATTTGAAGAAGTGGTTACTAGTGTGATTCTTTGAATTATTGTGTCTCCATATGTAAATATTAGTTCATTTGCAATCGAGCTTTATGCAGATCAAACAAATATTCTGCATCAATATAATCAATATTTTTGAATTGGAAATTGATCATTTTAATTTTATTAAAACTCGTCTTTTCTTCTGAAAGAAAATCACACATCTTCTATGTGTTGAGTCACTTGCTTTGTTAGTTTCTTGTCATAACTTGAAAGATACTATGACAATATTTTTAGATAACTTTTGTTATGTATATCAAATAATCTTCTAGCATTTGCATAACCAACAATATATAAGTGCACCAATTACACTAATACATGACATTTTAAATCATTTTCATGAGATCAAAAAGATTCTTTCTCTGTGTTAAGCAGTCTCAAAACCATTAGGTACTCAATGAAATTGCTTTAACACCTTTTAAATCCTTCAAAGATTTTCATTTAACCTTCATCGTCAAGTTAGACATAATAATAGTTCATTATGCATATTCAAGTATTCCATCTATTGACAGACTGAAACATGTCTTATTGCATCCACCACTAGAGAGTATATCTCCATTTAATAATGTCAGGATTTTTGCGAAAATCCTTTTGTGTCCCGAGGCACAAACCGTACTTTATGTCTTCGATTATACTTTTGCATAATGATTCATTTGTACCCCACTGACAAATATTTTGATCTATGAACTATAAGTTCAAAAACATACTTTTCTAAGTGAAACAAAATATACTTGAATAGTGCATTTTATTTGGCTAATCCTTTATCTGTCAACACTAATGCCAGATTCAAATTTAAGATCCTCGTAACCATTTATAACATTGAGTGCTACTTCATATCAAATATACCGTCGATGGTAATTTTGATATCGATTCCAATACGAAATAACTTATCAAGATCTCTTCATTTTTCATTATTTTTCAGGTACATGAACATTTGCAAAGGTTTTATCAAGTGTTATGTCATAGTGCTCTTTCAAAGCACTTACCTCATTATCATGACCATTTTGATAATTTGCTCCTCTCCTTTCCCAAGTAGTTTTATGTTTGGAATCGATTAGTCTATTACGCTTCTAGTGTACCATACACTATGTCCTTCAAGGATTATTTATTGGAGCATTTGCATCTTAATTAAAATATTGGGTTACCAAATACGTCTGGCAAATTTCTTGCAAAATTTTGGAAATGAATTATCTCTTGAACTTCAAGTTCACATTTTTTATAACGAGTGTCTAGATAATTCACTCACACATAATTTTCAGCTGCTACACATATCTCCCCATAATGTTAGGAAATCTAACATTCACCCTCAACCTCATTTGGGGATCCATCTTTATGCGTGGTGGAACAATAAAATCATATGTGCACATATCAAATTTTTAGATGGAAATTATTTGGTTCCTGACCCTGAACCAATTGTGTTGGGAGAACCTTGTTGGCTTGATGCATACATGTTAAATAAATTTGTCTCATACCAGATTTTATTTGACATATTTGTTCTCATAATAAATGATCTAGCTATAATTAGAGGCATACAATTTCTGCTAAACCAACCAACATTATCTGTAAGATCCCGAAAATGACTTAGGTGGACTAGAGCCTAATGGTTGTCATGATGGTTTAAGGTCCTAAATTTGTCTATAATGTGGTGTAGAGGCAGTGTCTAAGAGTATAGGTACATTGGAAGTCAAACATCAAGGGACAACTAAGACGTTCGACGACTAAGTCACCTATGTTCCTCATATGTGGTTTTATGTGTTTATGTATGATTCATGAGGTTATAAGGTCCTTAAAAGATTTATTATGGTGTATATAGGTATTATGTCAAGTTCGTGAAGTTTGGAGGCCAAACGTCCAAGAACGTCCATGACGTTTGAAATGTTTGCCTTGAAATGACCTTGTGTGTCTAAGCATGTTTCGTCGAGTTTTACGTGTTCTATTTGGGTGAAATTCATGTGAGAGGTCCTAAACTCGTATACGAACATATTCGGGTTGGAAACGTCCGGGAAAACATCCCCAAGGACCATCCAAGCGTTTTTGAGGAAGGACCCTTCAAGAGTGCCCAAGCTGTCAAAAACCAGCCCAACCTATGGAGGCAATCGACGCCCTGTGGGTCAATCGACGCCCCGTAGGTGAGGGGGCGTAGGTGGAAACTTAGACTTGGGAGAGGCCAATCCAAAGACTAGCCTCATTCCCAAACCACGGACCAACAGGACGGTCCGTTGGTTAAGGGACGGGCCGTCGATGACCATCTGTCTGTGAGGACTGCCTTCCTGCGCATTTCACTGTAATGTTAGGGGTGAAATTGTAAATTCACCCCACTCTCATATTATAAGTTTGGCATTTCTTTAAGTGTCTTTTGGGTATTTTAAACATGTATATAAGTCTTTAACACTTAGAGAAAAATTCATTCTTCAAAATCAAAACCAAAAATTCCTTAGAACTCCATTGAAGCCAAATGTCAAGGAAGAGCTTGGATTGGAGATTTGAGTGGTGATTCTTCATAAAATTGGAGGATTAACATCATTGAGGTATGGTTTTTGATCCTTGAAACTCTATTCATCAAGGAGCCCAAATTCAAAGAAGTTTTCTAAAGTTTTCAAGGATGAACTTGTCCAATTTTATGATCAATCCATGGGTTCTTACATTAAAGGTTTTTAAGCATTGTATATTGATTGAGTTGTTGTTAATTAGATTATTTTAACTCAATTAACCTATGAACCCATGTAATTGATGAACCTTAGTTTTTGACTACTTTATGGGTTAAGTGATTTTGTCTTAATGCTTATGAATTCTAGTGTAGTTTTCTATGGGCTATTGAATGATGTAAGAATTGTATTCAATTGATGTATAGGTTGTATTAGATTGATAAATATATAACCTAGTTTCATTGAGTATTATGATTTATGTATTGAATTGATGTTCAAGGCCATGGGTAAGCGCCTTATGGTATTGAATTGGATGATTTACACATGGATTGAAGTGGAGAGAATGGATTGGTGGTACACTGACCTAATTCTCTTTAATTTATGTTAATTAGACTTCAATTATGTTGTCATTGATATGGTCCAATTATGGTGGCTGTGTGATGTGATTGATGTAGCCTTGTCGGCGTTATTATTATGTATTATGATGATAAGACCTTGTCGGCAACTACTTGAAGTAATATGATGATTTTTGTAGTTGATTATGTGAAGTATGATCTTATCTACCTACATGTGAAGTAATGTGAAAGTATGTGGTTTCTTCTATTGAAGTTGTTAGGTGATCATGTTAGACTATGACTATGTGTTCATGCGTGTATTCTTAGAGTTGATGCATGGTTGTTCCTATTTGACTATATGAGTCTATAATGGTTATATTGATGATGGTATAGTAATGAATAGGATGACATAAATATGATAAAGGTCATTTTTTTAAGTGCTTCAAAGAATGATATGCTATATGTAATAAAGTGAAGTATGTTGTGACTTGTCTTGGTAGATTTGTGTCCCTTACTTGATGCATATATGAATGTGAATATGAGATGTCTTGACTTAGGATGCTAAAGCCTCTTAGTATTGTATGTATGAATGACATGAGACCTTGAATGATGTTAAGAGGGTCCTTTATGTGAAACCTTGAACCTGGTGGTAAGGTTATGGACCTTGAAGTCGAAAGCTGTCATGGTATCCTTATTGTAATGAATGGTGGACTTAAGGTTGATTCGCTGGAACGACATCATATCAATCCTTAGGAAAGTCATTATGAGCTTCTTGTCGCCATTGTAAGGCAGCCCTAGGGGACTTCTTTGGTAGGATAAATGTCATTGGGTAATGAACTTGATATGAAACCGCTTTGTATGAACCCTTAATGTGAATTACTCTATGAGAACAATGGCTAGCACCGAGTGAGTATGGTAAGAATTAGTTCTAGTTAAAGTATGAGGCTAGAATACAAAGTAAGCCCTTCATATTCCTTAACCATGTGCCTACATGGGATGTGTCCAAGTTCTACCATTGGCAAGTAGAACACCCTCCATCGGAGTAGGTTACAACTCCTGATTCCATGCTTTGCTACCATAGTCTATGTCGGTTATTGCCTATTCTTATCATGTGGGATACCTATTAGCATTAGAGAAGTTCTATAAAGTTTAGCTAGTGGTATAGGATGTTGCCAATTTGTGTTTGAAAACAGAATTACTAATTCTGATATGACTTTGCACAAACACGAAGTAACCAAAGTTTACTACAGTACAAGAGGTGAGCAGAAATTAATTAAGAAAAAACTTAAAATTTGTAACGTACCAGAATCTGGAAAAGTTTGAACAGATAAAGATCAAGTCCACTGAACTCACAATGCCCCCTTAAGGAAATTATTCCCCTCTAGTATCCGAGGTTTTATTTGGAATATGACCTCCCAAGGTAAAATGATCTCAATCACTAGAGTATAGATACCAAAAACTCTGGTGTCAGCGGACCAGTCAATAACAGTAAAATACACGAACTAATTTGTTGTGCAGAAGAAGAAGAGATCAGAAAAATTTCTAAGGAAAAATTCTAAAGAGTGAATGGTATTTATAGGCAAGAGGAACAGGCTCCGAAAGGTTGCAACCCTTTCAGAATCCACACGACCATTAATGAAAGTTTGCAACCTTTCAAATGATACCGACTGTTCTTGAAAGTTGCAACCTTTCAAAACAGTCATGGTGGGAAATTTAAATAAAACGAGAAATTTTTTCAAATCAAACGGGTCGCGTGCGGATCCGAGTCGGGTCGGGTTAATCAACTAAAAAGTTGAAACTGAAAACATTTCTTTTACCAACTAATTAATTGAAAACATTTTCGCCATTTAATTTAATTAATTAATTAAATAAATAATTAATCAAATAATTAAAACAAACTTTGTCCAAAAAAATAATCTCTCTATCGATCATTTTTCCAAAGTAATATTCAAATCCAAAGCAAAATTCAAATACAAAGTTGAAGCCAAAGCCGAAGCGTATGTCGAAGCCGGCCAAGCGACGACGACGATGGCGCAAGGGGGTCCCTCTTTCCAACCCTCTTAAAAATTAATAGGAGTGTTTCTATATTTAAACTCTCATATTTTTTTTCCACCACCGATGAGGGACAAATGCCTTTTCATTAAAGCAGAAGAGAACTTTTAAAGTTCCCAACTCTTTAAGTTCCCAACTTTTCAAGTTCCTCTCTTTCCCTCTATTTCCCATAAATTCTTGCTACACACCCAACAATCTCCCACATTGATGGGGAATGTTTATAACATAGGAATGCACGAATAATTATGTACTTTACAGGCAAGGATTAATTGCATCTTGATAAGTAGGTCTCCCCTTGAACTTTCCGTAGTGAACATATGTCGGATATACTCGGTCAATTGGTAGATGTGATATCTTTGAACTGTCGAGCTTTGGTGTATACCTAGACAAACATATGTCAGACAATTAATCCTTTACTATTTATGATTCTTACGGTTGTGTTCGTTTCAGCCATGAACACCTCCTGGTTTCATGAGTGTATAGAGAATAGGCTTTTGACAAAAAATTCTCTTTGAAGCGGCTTACACTTCACACTCACATAGGTGATTTCTAACTGTGTCATCTTGTAGATACACTATTTGGTCATATCTGCCAAACTTAGCAAATCATTAAAAACTTTAAGCTTTATTAACTCATTAACAAGCCTTAAAGTCTTAACCTTATTCCTGAACATTGTCTTCATCATGAGAATGGATTGAGTTAATTGACAATGTCAAACCGTCAGTCACAACTTTATTTTTTTCCTTGAATCTAGCTCTTGGGATCTCCAGTTTGCTAGATAGAGTTACCACCATGTTGACTTGTCCTAAGCCGTAAACCCATTCCCTTAGATGATCTTTCAACTATCTCTCTCACTAGGCCTTTCGTTAGTGGATCTGACACATCATCGCTTGACTTTACATAGTAAATTGTGATAATTACACTAGAGATCAGTTGTCTTACAGTGTTATGTCTCCGTCGTATATGACGAGACTTCCCGTTGTACATGACGCTCCCTGCCCTACCTATTGCTGCATGACTATCGCAATGTATGCAAATAGGTCCAACAAGTTTGGACCAGAATGGAATATCCTCTAGGAAATTCGGAGCCATTCAGCTTCTTCACTAGCCTTATCCAAAGTAATGAATTCGAATTCCATTGTGGAGCAAGCAATACGTGCCTGTTTGGACGATTTCCAAGAGACTGCTCCTCCACCAAGTATGAACACATAACCACTCGTGGATTTTATTTCATTTGACCTGATGATCCAATTCGCATCACTATATCCTTCAATCACAACAGTATATTTATTATAATGCAAATCATAGTGTTGTGTATATTTCAGATAGCGCAACACACGTTTCATTGACATCCAGTCAGTTTAATTCGGACTACTAGTGAACCGACTCAGCTTGCTAATAGCACATTCTATATCTGGCTGCGTTGTTTTATATATTTTCAGAAAAATAGTATTTTTATAAGTTTTTTGACTTTTTAGAGTCGCCACTTAATTTTGAGAAAAAATAAGAAAACTTGATTTTCAAAAGATTAAAACAATACCTAGTGAAAACTTTTAAGGGGGTTCGGGGATTCATATTTATATTTTAGGAAGGTGTTTAAGGCACCTAAAATATCCACTAATTTGGTTTTCCGGCAACTAACTTATTTGGCTAAACATTGTATAACTTAAATTTGAGATAAAAAAATATGTTTAGAATTGCTTTGAAAGTTGAATATTAACCTATTATCTAAATGAGTTATTTGATTTGCAAAATTTATGTTTTAGTTTATTTACTTAATCGGCTTGACTTAACTAAAACGAACTAATGTCTCCACGGGGATTCGAGGTTGCCAACTCTAAAGCTAATGACGAATAAGAAGATAATGAACAAAAATATAAAAGAGAGATAGAGAGAGATGGTTGGGTCCAAATTCGGGTTCTGTCCGCCTGGACCAATTTTGGACCCATTTCGTTTTGGGTTTTTGACCCATTCCATTGTACCTGTCCTAGACTAATCAGATAATTAGTACAAAATAAATACAAAAATAAAATACGACAAGGGGACTTAAGCCCTAAAAGCAAAATAAACAACATTTAAGAAAATAAACTTGGGCATTTATGGCCCGTTTTCTTCCTCTTTGCCTCCTTTCACTTCGGGACCTGTACGCCTTTCGGAACTTATTTCTTCTTGGTAGCTGACTCGATAAAAATATTTCGGGGCCTTCACGGCCCCTTTGGAAATGTAAGGTAGAGTCCACGAAGACTCGGGCATATTTTTATATGCAAACAAAATAATTGTAAGGAATTTTAGCATACTAAGAAGTAAAATAAATGAGATGTAACTTAAACAAGACGGATTTCAAAGGTGAAAACCACTTAAGAAATTCAAATTAGACAGAAAAAAAGACTCTAAAAAACCAAAGGAGCCAAATTAATAATGACAAAGTTAATGAATCTTCTAAATAGTAGAACACATATTTGATATGTATAGTTATGTACATATTACATTCTGGCGAATACACAATTAAAGACCAACCAAACATTCGAAATATTAAGAGGAACATGCCGCATAATTATCAAATAAAATATTACATACTTTAGTCTAATCAAACCTATTTAATGCCATCTAACAAATTTTAACATGGATAAATACAGAATTGTAAAAGAGAAGGATGTTGTTAAGCACAAAAACACATAGGTAATTGGAATAGATAACAAACACCATATCTTCAAATTTTGGCAAAAGATAAAAGAGCCACTGCTATACTAACGGGCAACCAACTGCTGAAAAATAGAGCCAAATGGTACATGAGAGAACATATTTACTGGAGGTTGTACAGAGTAAATGTATGACTATGTACAATATATTGGAGATGGACAGGAGAAGCGTAGTTGGCAATTTTAGTTGTATTATCAAAATACTAAATCGAGAGACTACTCTAAGGCACAATGACCTTGAAATTAACATGGGTGGGCGATAGATTAAAACTTCGGACCAATAACACAAGCAAAGGAACCCAACAATATATTAAGAAGCATATAAAAATCAACATGATGATTCTCAATAGAGAAGGAGAAATCTAAAAGCCAAACAAAGACATACTGTAATGCTACACAAAATGTGACTCCAATAACGAATGTTAACTCTCATCCAAAATGATGCCCAACAGACCTGTTTAATTAACTAGAGGTCGAGAACTTAAAACAAAGGAAAGGGAAGATAAAATCTGGGAAGGGTACATACACAAAACGAGAAACCAACATTCCGAGTCGAATTCAAACATCTATAATGAAAGATTTAAAATGAAAACATTAGAAACACAAGAAGAAAACCGAAATCTTGACGTCTTACATAAAACACTGTTACAATTTTACAGAGAACAAGAACAAGCTAAGACTAGTACCATATTTTGAAATTGGACGAAGTGAAGCATGAATGAGGAAGAGATATTACCTTTTCCGATGCATTGACTGGGACAAAAGAGAACGAATTTGGAGGCGACGAGAATTCCACCACTGAAACACAAAACGGACAGCAGGGGAGGAGCTCAGGCAGCAACTCGAAACTCGAGATAATTTAAGAACAATGATGAATGGAATAGAGGCCGAGGACTAGGTGGAAACTACTTCTATCTCTCTTTTGAAATGTGTTTGATTTTTCTACAACTTCCTAATCTTCCCAGTATCCCCTTTCAATATTTTCTCATACCAAAAATCCTAATTTCCTCTTCTATATTTTCTGCCCCCCTTTTCTCTATTTTCTTTCAGTTAAGAACTTTCAACTCTATCTATAAAAAATAAAAAAAATTTCTCTGCTCTTTTTTCAGTTCCTCTCTCAAAAATTTACTCTTAAAATTTTCTTGTTCTCTAAAAAAAAACTCCCCTTCACAAAGGAACAACAGAGAATATATAGAAAAAGGGACTAGGGTTTCGGAAAAATGGGGAAAAGGGTGGAAAAGGAATTCCGAATCAACTCCCAAAATTCAAATTCCTCCTCCAAGGACGAAATTAGGCTGTTCATTGTACGAAAAAGTAGATATGTATCCCATGAAATCCGGATGGTCAGGTCAGACGGATGGCCACGATTCATCCCCATCGTCCTTGAAATCGACGTGGCATCCATCCACGCGAGTCAAGGACGGGACTGCAAGGACGAAAGCGCTGCGTGTATGCAGTACGAGACAGAGGTGAAACAATGACAACTCTTCTGTGTTCACGTCGTGTAACTTCCATCTATTTTGACGCGTGACTTTACCGTTGCTGTGGGCTTGCTCTCGCTATCAGGAGAACGTGAGGCGCGTGCAGGGTTGATTGGGGTCATTTGGACGTTTCACGCGCCGTTTTCCGTCTACTCTCTTTCAAAGAGGACTTTTCTGGGTCTTCTCCTTGATGAAAAGAGAAAGGCTGGGTCGGGTTGTGGGTTATCTGGCGGGTTGGGCTGATTTATTTCTAAAAAGAAATACTGGGAGTTTGGGGAAATATGAACTGGGTTTGGGGCGATTGGGAATTAAAGGATTTGGGGTGGGCTGAAATTGGAAAAATTGGGCTGGGAATGGGTTGCTGAAAATTTTGGGAAAAGGGCCCAAATTTGGTCCATTTCCAAAAGGAATTGGTTAGATTTAATAAAATGGTTAGTTTAGATTTGAGGGTTCGGCCAAATCGATTTAACTAGGTGATTAAACTGAAAACTATATAAGACGAATCTTTATAAATTAATTTAATGAGCTTCTTAATGTTAACAAAATAAAATAATTCATTCGAATATAAACTAAAGATTCAAAATATAAGATTTTATAATTAACCAAATATTTATATAAAACAATATATATATTATTATTATTATTATTTTTTCGATTTTGAATATTGATAAAAATATGATAATTATACGAATAATTATATAAAACATATACATTAGCTAAAAAATTATAAAAGTGTCAAAACTTTATTTAAAATAACTTGCAAGCTAGATTTTTTTTGAAATTTATAAAATTATTTATTTTAAATTGTTTAAACTTGAGAAGCTCGTTAGTTCATTACTATCGAGGAGGGTCAAAATTGGATGTCAACAACTGTCCCTCATTTTAGTTGGATTGATGCAAGAAATTCAAGGAAAATGAAGTTGACTAATCCCATTTTGACCGACCACAGAATCATCTTTAAAGGAGGGATTTGGTACGGACTTTAGGAATTACGACCGAACCCTGGAAACGGGTTTCCTACATATCTCAGGCTATATACGAATTCATGCCACCTGTAGTTCGATACGCTTGACTTAATGCATGATTTTGAAAAAAATTCAAATGTCATTTCAGTATCGGATTATGAATGAACCGAAACACTGGGGAATAAGATTTAAGGAAGAATGTCGAGATACAGCCGAGTTTTCAGCATTGAGCCCACCTACACATCCTTAAATCTTAAGAATCAGGCTATTTGTAGTTCGACTCGATCGGTCGAAAAGGAAATCTATTATGTTAGATAACCTTTGGGTCTGGAAGAGTGACAAATAAAGTCGAGTATGAAAAGGAGGCTTGCAACCTCTTAGCCATGAATGTGGCATGCTTCACACCCATAATTAAGAATTCACACGGACATAATTTTCAAAGCTCTTGGCGCATTGTCACTCAGATTGGAAACTTGCTTCCGGCAGATATCAAGATTTCCGGATGTAAGACTGAAACTGACAAAAGCCAAAGAAAAACCCACATGCCTTCTGATAGGGGTGTGGTTTGATTGTAGTGGAATTCGCTCCTCAGCTCGCGTCCTAAGAGTTTGAAACTCCTCTTTGGACTATGTCCTAGTTCACTGCTAAGAAAAAGTTCCACGTTGTGCTGCATCCTTTTTGATGTCGTCCACACCTGTCTTTTTTTTTTTTTAAGAATTCATCCTTTCGGATGCTCTCGACAAATACTGAGATAAAACCTGTCAGCATAAAAATGCAACTCAAATGGGAGACAATGTCTTTTACCATTTTGACACTTAATTTTTCTCCTTCTTCATTTGACGTCAACTTGATTGGTTTGACGTAAAGCAAGTAAAGCTTATTCATTATGATTGTAATATAATCTTCAGTATACTCTTCATATGATGTCAAAATAAATAAAAGTTGATGGAGTGTGCTGATATTTCTTTTAATGCCATATTTGATGATTCTCTTGGCGTCTACTCTTGCCAAATGAAAGATGTAGTTGATGTTGATGGCTAAATATTTCTCTTGAGATGCACGATTTTCATCTTTGGCAGTGCATGATTTCTCTTTCGTAATGCATGACATTTCCGCGATGCATGAATTTTCTCTTGCAATGCATGACTTCTTCTCCGCAACGCATGACTTTTTCGCAATGCATGAATATTAAGTCGCGATGCATGATATGCTGGGATGCATGAATATTAACTAGCGATGCATGATATTCTGCGATGCATGGATATTAACTCACGATGCATGACTTTCCGCAATGCATGATTTTCTGTGGGGAATTAATATCTTCCTGCGATGCGTGATTTCTTGCGGGGCATGAATATCTTCCCGCGATGCGTGAATATTAACTCGGGATGCATGATCTTCCGCGATGCATGAATATTAACTCGCAATGCATGACTTTCCGCGATGCATGAATACTAACTCACAATGCATGATCTTTCGCGATGCATGAATATTAACTCGCGATGCATAACTTTCCGCGATGCATGAATTTTCTCTTGCAATGCATGACTTCTTCTACACAATGCATGACTCTTCGCGACGCATGAATATTAACTTGCGATGCATGATCTTCCGCGATGCATGACCTTCCGCGATGCATGAATATTAACTCGCGATACATGATCTTCCGCAATGCATGACTTTCCGCGATACATGATTTTTTGCGGGGCATGAATATCTTCCACGATGCGTGATTTTTTGAGGGGCATGAATATCTTCCCGCGATGCGTGATTTCTTGCAAGGCATGAATATCTTCTCGGGATGCGTGAATATTTACTCGCGATGCATGATCTTCTGCGATGCATGAATATTAACTCGCGATGCATGATCTTCCCCGATGCATGACTTTTTACGGGGCATGAATATCTTCCCTCGATGCGTGATTTCTTGTGGGGCATGACTATCTTCCCGCGATGTGTGAATATTAACTCGCGATGCATGATCTTCCGTAACGCATGAATTTTCTCTTGATTTTCATCCTTGGTACCAACGAAGATAGTGCTTCAATTGAGCAACATAGTGATCTTCTCGGTGCCTTTTGGATAATCATATCGTTTCAATTGACAACAACGGTAATGACCCTCAGGTAGTGTATCGTCTCAATCGACAATAGAAATAAAATGACCCTTCAGGTAGCGAAACTGTCGTGTCTAATCATGTGATGCAGATGACGTCCTTGATGAAAATCTGTAGAACATCTTTCTCAGGATTTTCATTTGATTCATTTTTGAATATAGTTATATCTTCATGATAGACTTTATATTGTTGGGAATTATATGAAATAATGTCGTTCCAGTTCCCAGGTCTTCGATATAAGCAATATAAAATAATTCCTATACTCACAGAAAAATTATTTTGGGAGAGATTTCTCCCCCTTGACTTCTCCATATTCATCAGTCGGAGGAATTTGCTGATTTCAGAGCAAAACTATTAACCTACGTCCACAGAAAAATCGTTAGTTTCAAAACAAACTGATCTGTGTCGATTTCTTCAGTTGTTTGCTCCTCGTCCTGCTATCTCTGGTTGATTTTATGATCTCCCAACTCTTGATAGATAAGACAAAATATTTTATGCCGAAACCAATGAAATATAAAGGGAAAGTTTTAAGAAAAACAAATTTTTGAAAAGCAGTATTTTGAAAAAAGGTTACTGCCAAGTATCATGTCACGTCAGGATTAGCGAACTTCTTTGAGTCTGATGCTTGGAGGTCTATCTGATTATTTGCTGGGAAGTATTCAAAATCACTATAGACTGCCGATAAACCCATGTTGAAATTTTGAGGCCATTTCAAAATTTCTGTACAAGTTAACTGTCTTGGTTTATCTTTTATTGCCTGTGAGTAAAATCGCAGAATTTTTGAGATCCTCTCAAAAATTTTGTCCCAGTTGCAAGTCTCGAAATATCTTCAGTCTTGACTTGTTGAGGAGAAATCTTCTTTTTGAGAATTTTTGAGTCTCCCTTAAAAATTCTTTCGTAGTTTCTATTGTAAAGAAAATAGAAATCTTACGGGGGATATAACCGAACCCTTGGGGCGCCTACGTATCCTGTTGAGACAGGAATCAGGTTAAACGTAGTTCCCCCTCAAGGTTAGCAACAATAAGAAATTTACAAAGAAACCAACTGAGGCCGACATAGGCCGCCTACGTATCTCATTCTTTAGAGTTCAGGTCGAACGTAGTTCAAATACAAAGAATATTAAAAGGGGTAAATGGGGTGACCGAGGCCAACATAGGTCGCCTACGTATCTCATTCTTGAGAATTCAGGTCAAACGTAGTTCATTATACAAAAGGGATAAAATTTTTAATAAAAAATTACAAGCAAATATAAACATTACAGGGAAATAACATAAATACAAACTGAAGCTTCACACATAATATCTCGTGATAGTGTCCGAGTTGATCGATTCCAACCATATGGTGCCATCCATCTCCGACACGACCAAAGCACCTCCAGATAATACTTTGCGAATCATGTAAGGTCCTTTCCAGTTCGGTGCAAATTTCCCTTTGTACTCATATTGATGAGGAAAAATGCGCTTAAGTACAAAGTGACCAATTTCAAAATTTTTGGATCTTACTTTTTTGTGGAAGCACGAATCATTCTCTATCAATATAGTTGACCATGATAAACGACAACCATTCTATTTTCATCAATCAATGTTAACTGATCAATTCGCTTGCTGACCCATTTAGCATTACTCAATTCTGCTTCTTGGATGATTCTTAAAGATGGTATCTCGACTTCAGCAGGTATGACTGCTTCTGTTCCATACACTAGCAAATATAGAGTGGCCCCAATCGACGTTCTGATAGTCGTTCGACATCCCAATAAATTATACAACAACATCTCATGCAAACCTCGGTGATTATCAATCATTTTTTCTCAAAATCTTCTTGGTGTTCTTATTTGTAGCCTCTACAGCTCCATTCATTTGAGGACGATAAGCGGTTGAGTTTCGGTGAGTGATCTTAAATTTCTCACAAATATCTTTCATCAAGTGACTGTTGAGATTTGCACCATTATCAGTAATGATGGATTCTGGTACTCCAAACCCGCATATCAGATTTTTGCGAACAAAATCAGCTACAACTTTCTTGGTCACTGACTTGTACGAAGCTGCTTCCACCCACTTGGTGAAATAATCAATGGCAACCAAAATAAATCTGTGTCCATTAGTAGCGGCTGGTTCTATCGGGCCGATGACATCCATCCCCAAGCTACAAATGGCCAAGGTGAACTCATAGCATTGAGTTCGTGAGGCGGCACTCAGATCAAATCACCGTGCACATGACATTTATGACATTTATGCACAAATTTGCAACAATCATTCTCCATAGTCATCAAGAATTAACCGACTCGAAGGATCTTTCTTGCCAAAGTGAGCCCATTCATATGAGTGTCACAAACTCCATCATGTATTTGTTCAATAATCTTTGCAGCTTCAGCAACATCGACACATTTGAGAAGACCTAAATCTGGAGTTCTCCTATAAAGGACTTCTCCATTGTAAGACCCCCAAAATGAGTTATGGTGTCTAGATAATGACATGTTTGTATTAACGTTCTAAGGTCCAAAAATGGCTCATAATATGGTTAAGATGATGTGTGCAAAGTTTGAGGTAATTTGGAAGTCAAACGTCAAGGGACGACAAAGACGTTCGACGATTAGTCACCTATATGCCTCGTATACCTATGCATGATTATATGTGTATGAATGAGATTATGAAGTCTTAAAATGAGTTATAATTATTTTTAATGGTATTATATGAAGTTTTGAGTTCAAACGTCCAAGAACGTCCAAGAGGTTCGAAAGATATTCTAGAGACATGCATATGTGTATGTCTTGATGGGCCCTTGCACGTTTGGACGTGTTGCAGGTGTTTGTTTTGGGTGAAATTTATGTGGAAGGTCTACAAATTGTTAAGGGTTGTATTTACGTGGGAAACATCCGGGTATGACTTCAAAAGGGCCTCGAAAAAGGGCCCACAAGAAGGACCCAAGGCTGGTCGAGACACTTCCTTGGCAGTGTTAATCGACGGACCAAACGACAGCCAGTTGGTCAACCAACTGCCCGTAGGTGAAGTCTCGTCATTTGACACTTATCTTGGGTAGGTCTCAAGCCATAAAGTGTCCAAGGACCAATTGACGGAAGCCAATGAACGGCCTGTCGACTGACCAATGGCCAATAGATGGTTTCGTCGATGGTGTCCTGCAGCCTGCTGCCTGTGCACTGTTTCATTAAAGGGGTGTATGGTAAAATCACCCCACGTGATAACCTGACCCCACCTGATTTATTTGGTTATTTTTGGGTGTATTTAAGTGATCAAAAACGTGATCAACCCATTTCCTAAACCAACTCATACAAATTGAACCTTTCCCTCCAAAAATCTTCTCCCTAGAAACCTCCATTGTTGTTGAAGCTCAAGAACAACTTGGAGATTGAAATTGCATGATTTCTTCACCAAGTTTTAGAGGTCTTCATGTATATAAAGGTATGGTGATCTTCATCTCTACTTATCCTTCCATCTAGAGAGTTAAATCTCAAAGTTTCAAAAAAGAAAAATATGATCAAACATCTTCTTCTTCAATCTACCATGGGTTATTTCTTAAATTGATTTTAAAGGCATAATATGAATGTTTTAGTGATTATCTACTGATTTGGACGTGGTTTTCAACCCAACTGCTTGATGAACCCATGCTCTCTCACAAACTCGATTTTAGTCTATGTATGGCTTTGTGATCTTGATTTGTTATCGATTGAATTGTGATTCTATTACGTTGAAGTGGTTAAATCGACTGTTATTGTATTAATGTTGGATTGAGGATGAAGGATCCATGAGGATCAATGTATAAAGATTTGAACATATTTAGCTTAGTTTCCATAATTCACTGTAACATTGGCCTCTTAATGACTTAATATGGAATTCGATGGTGTAAAGCTGGTTGTATCTACTGTCTTGATTGGATATTATTGATTAGTTATAAAAAAAGTGATTCATGTTTATAAATGTTGATTAACCTATAATTCTTCTATTTTCCAGTGATGTCTAATATAGCATGTTCAATGTGATCTAGATGTTATGGCAATTGTAGAAGGATTTTGTTTAGGTTATGTTGTCCTTAACTACTGCTTTATATTGATGATATTAATAAATTGTTGGTATGAAGTATTGATGATCAAAGAAAAGGAATCTTGCATGAATTGATCTAGGTCCTTCTAGCCTACAATTTGAATGTTGTAATGAACATTATGTGATCTTAATTCTAGGATGGACGAAGCATGATTTAGATTGGATTTATATCTTTTTAGCTACTTCCCTAAATGAATATTATATATACATGATGATTTATGAGCAAAACTAGGGATGTTACTTGATGATCTATAGTTCTCTACTTTTTACCATATATGTGATATAGTGCACTAGTTGTATCATGATCTTATAGCGACTTGTCCATGGATTCTTTTATGATTAAAGTACATTTAGTTACTTCCCTATATATGAATTGTTGATAAACAAGGTGTATTGGTCAATGATGATCAAAGGGTGAGAAATTGGTAAGAACGCTTATCTCCTGTACTTTCCTTATAGTATTGTAGTTGATAAAACCTTGTATGGCATTGTGTGGTATGGTCTAATTATGGTGGCGGTGTTTACTTTATTGTCATTATATATTTGTTGACTATGGCCTTGAAGTCAAATTGATGAACATACGAACATGTACTCATGATGATACTATGAGAAGTTTATGCCTACTTTTCTATTCTAGTTGTGATCTAGGTTGTATGGCTATGCCTGTGTATATACATGTTAGGGTAATGTATAGGTGCTGCCATTGACGTGCTAAAATGGTTAATAATCCCTTATCTATATACCCCTATGTGAATGCATGAATAGTACAAGTTAGGAGTCTTTAGTGTAATATGAAGTTGACTTGTCTCCTATGCTATTATGTGTTGTGTGGTCTATACTTGAAACAGTATTATGGTCTAAGAGGGTGGATTCCCAATGTGTTATTGATAGCCATTATGTGATCATGTTGACCAATGTACACACACACTCACTTTACATGCATGTTACAAGTAGTATAGGTCATGGTGTCTAAATGAAAGGTAGTTCTCATATTCACTAGTGTCTACTACTATGTATGTTAAGATTATGTTTATGAAAGTATCATATGTATTTCCTTATCTAGGATGACTTGATAGGTGAACTAGTATGGGCAAGGGTATGGGACATTGCCTATGTATTGCACATGTGTACTTTGATAGGATAGTTCTAGTTTTGGTTTTTATGTGCATGAATATGAATGTATGGTCATGTGTGGTCTTAATGTGTTATGTGAAAGGTTTGATCACATATAGGTATACACACACACATGAATGATGATCTAGTCAATAATGGAACCTTGAAAGATGTTCTCAAGTGTATCCTTAACTAGATAGTGCTAATGCATATGCTATGTCCATGTGAAAGGATTTCTCACATGAATTAGGTTTATGAACTCTCATCTATGACCTATGATCTAAGCATATGAGGGGATGACTCTCCTAAGCCTATGTTTTATAAATAAATGTTAATAAAGGGATTTTCAATAAAGGGAACTTAGCTTAGCATCGAGTGAACTTGACAATGGGAGGTGATGACCTTTTCATGAAGAGGAAAGGTTCACCCTATAGTTGCCCATGTGATATTGACTATCCTTTTTTAGGGGTATTTCATCCGAGGGATTTCCATGAGAAGAGGCCTGATTACCACATGGTACGAAGAGGGAATACCTATCTCTTAGTTCTTGAACTATGTTGCCACCATAGGAAGACTAGATAATGGATCCATATAGGAAGCTATGTTTATATTGGATTTTACCTTGGACCGTAGACCACCTTCCATCGGTGTAAGGTTTTATGACACCGGATTCCATTATTAGCATCACATGGTCTATGTCGGTTAAGGCTATAGTTTGCCTAAAGTAAAATGGACAATGGAATTAAAAGACTAGGACCCTAACTAGAATGACTTAAAGGTTGTTACTTAGGATAGGTGGAAGTAATGAACCCATCTAGACATTGCACAAGTATCTCCTTAGGAAGTTCTAGGAAGGTGTTCTAATGCATGTGTCTATGTATATGTATGATGTTAATATTATTGACTACATGGTAAAGGTCTTGTATTGACATGAATGAAGTTATATTCACTTACTTGTTGATGTATGAATTGGATGGTAAGGCTTGTGGTCTTATGATTGGTTTACCAAGTATGTATGAGGTTATGGGGCTTCACATTGATGTACCGTGGTTTCACGGTACTTTCAATGCCTTCTCCTTAAGTTTAGTGTATGTCTAAGGCCTTTTTGTAGTAGTTTTAATATATTTTTCTCTCTAAATGCAGGAAACTGTCCAGAATGAAAACACGGAAGAACTGTGCTAAAATTGCAGAAGTGATGACCTACGGAGCCATCGACGGTCTGTCGACCCCTCAAAGGTCCGTAGGTGGAATCCGTCGTTTGAAGAAAATGCTGCTGAAGGAAGATCGGGGAATTCTGACCAAGTGTGGGGCTACGGAAGCGATTGACGGACCGTCATATCCACGATGGACCGTCCTGCACATCCGTCATTGCTAACAGAAAGTAGCCCAGTACCCGTCTTGAAAAGATTCTAAGTGTGGAAAAACGGAAGCCATCGAAGGATCGTCGTGCACTCAATGGACCGTATCCTGGTTCATCGATGGTAGTAGTGAGTTGGAGAAGAAAGTAGCTGTAAAATATTCTAAGTGTGGAATAATGGGAGGCCTTGACGGTCCGTCGTGGCCTCGACAGTCCGTCGGTCCGGTCGTCGACTCAGATGCGTTTTTGGGCAGATTTTCCTTAAATAGATTTCCTTTTTATGTTAGGACTTCTTTATTGTAAATACTTGTAAAAACCTCATTTTTGGGGTTAGACTCTTGGTTATTTTTTTGATTTGTAATATTGGTTGTTGAATATTGGGATTTGGAAAATACTTCATTTTTCTGAAATTGTTTATTGCATTATTTTCTCGAATTCAAGTGATATTCTGGATTTTCTTATATCTCATCAAAGTAAGTACATGAATTCTTGTCTAATCTATATGAATTGTGTAATTATGAACATGGGTAACTAAATCCATAACTAGGGTTGTGGGAACAATGGGTAAATAACAAGGTAAAAACTAGCTAAAATAACAATTCTAGAATAGTGTCTTGCATGTATTGATAATTCTTTCGTTTAGAAGTCTTTTTAATGAGTGCACGTGTTAGAACTTGCCTTGTTGCTACTTGCCGGACCAAGGAGGTAGATAATAAGAAAAGAATTATAAATGTAGATTTAGTATACACTATCTAATAGGCTAGTGTCGATTGGTGCAAAATAACAACTAAGCCATACATCGATTATGATGCTTAATATGAGGGAAAGGTAAGGTTTAGTAAAGCATACACACGTAGCTGGACCAAGGTGCAGAGTGAATTCCCTAGTTGCCGGATCAAGGAATTAGGGATACATAACTTACCACTTTGCATGCAAGATAATAGGAAAGGATTGTTATAGCTACAATTACGGCGTTATGAACCTGTGGGGAACACTTATGCCCTAGTTACTCTCATCACTTGATAAATAGCAAATATTCATACTTGCTACTTGTTTACTTAGAAATATTTAATTCCTTTTGTTATTTAAAAGCCCCCTTTTTATTACCTGTTTACGGAAAGGACTTGATTAAATAGAAGTAATTGTAGGTTAAAGTTAAGTCTAAATAATTTTCCTCGTGGGTTCTTTACTTGATACGACCGCTTATACTTCTTTTAGAGAAGTAAATTTGAGCGTATCAAATTTTGGCGCCGCTGCCGGGGAAAGTGGCTTTTAGATTAACTTTAAGCACATTACCGAAGTTTAGTCAACAATTTCCTAATTTTAATTTTTCTCTTTGTTCTTGTCTCTCGCAGGTCTAGCTTTAGTGTATGCCAAGTACCCAGAGTCGAGGAGAACCAATACTTTCACTTGATCCAGAACTAAACAGTACACTTCGCAGAATGAATTGTCCTGCTTATATGTTGATGAGATCAACCCTCAATTTCCCCCGCCGGTTGATGCTCATAATCGAGTGGTTGTTGATAACCCTGGTGAAGATAATCCGAGGAGGCAACCTCCCGCCCCACACCTTCAAAAGTACTATAGGGGAAATGTTAACATCACTGAATCTAATGGGCCACTTGTCCTACCTCCTTTACCACAGGGTCATACTTTTGTGGTAACTAGTAGTCTGATGCAAATGCTCACAACTATAGGTTTGTTTTCGGGACTATGTTTTGAGAACCCACATGCTCACATCGCCAAAGTGAGTTCGGTGTGTAAGAGTTGTGTGGGGAGGCCTGATTTATACATGGACATCATTGGGTTAACAGTGTTCCCTCTCTCACTGACGGGAGAGGCTGCTATATGGTTTACCGAGCTCTCCTATAACTCAATCTATACTTGGAATCAATTAAGGAATGTGTTCTTATCACGTTACTACCAAGTGTCTAAGAAGCTAAACCACAAAGATAGGGTGAACAACTTTGTGGTTCTACCGGGAGAATCAGTCAGTAGTTCTTGGGATAGGTTCACCTCGTTCTTGAGAAGTGTCCCCAATCACCGTATCGATGATGAGTCACTGAAAGAGTACTTCTATCGGGGACAAGATGATAATAATAAAGCAGTACTGGATACGATAGCGGGTGGTTCTTATGGGGAGTGTCCTTATGCTGAGATCGCTGAGAAGTTAGAGAAAATCTCCCGAAATAATAAAGCTTGGAGTACTAGAAAGTCAAATACTGGGAGAAACACTTTTTCAGTGCAACCGCACACAACCCAGCCACAGATGAGATTCGTGAAGAAATGACTCAAATGAGAACTGAGCTTGGGTTAATGTTGAAACACGTCACTGGGGCTGCGGAAAAGGTAAATGCAGTAAACTACTTGTCTAAACCACCACCGCCGACTGATGAGTATTACTATGAGGAGGACTCTTATACGGTAAATGAGCAGACGGGGGGTTTCCGACCAAACGCCCAAGGCTCCAATCAAGAGAATTGGCGCCAAGGTCAAGGAAATCAAGGTAGGAACTATGGTAATTACAACCGAGAGGGTCATTATGTCCAAGTGGGAATTACAACCGCGACAACAACTTCAATTGGGGTAACAATGGTAATAGAAATGATAGGATTGGGCCTTATGTTCCACCTAAAAATCGTGAAGTTGCTCCTAGGGATGGTGGAGTTAGTATGGCGCGAGTTAAGGATATGTTGCAGAAAATGATGAGGAGGTTTGATGCTAGTGATGAGCACATTAAAGAGTTGAGGAGTGACTTAGCGAGTATTGGGCAAAAAGTTGATGCACATGCAATATTGATCAAGCATCTTGAGTTGCAAATGGCCCAATTGTCTACGACTGTGAACCCACGCCAACAGGGCACTCTTCCTAGCAATACTGTCCAAAATTTAAAAAATAATGGACATTGTATGGCAGTCACAACTCGAGGTGGTAAGCAAACCATTGATCCATCGATGCCATCTGGTGTAGAAAATGTGATAAGAGGTGATGTGAGGTAGTGGAGGTTAGTGGTGAGTTAGAAAAAAAAACAGGGAAAGAAGATGAGGTACTCCAAAAGGTGACCCCCATGCCTAGACCACCAACTCTATTCCCACAGAGGTTAGTGAAAAAGATCGCGGATGGTATATAGAGGCATTTTATCACTATGCTCAAACAGCTTTCCATCAATATCCCTTTGATAGAAGCTCTTGAACAATTGCCCGGTTATTCCAAGTTCATGAAAGATATGGTCACTAAGAAAAGATCAGTCAGTTTTGAGGATGATGATAGCATGCAACATTGTAGTGCTATTGCTACAAGGTCTATAGTGCAAAAGAAAGAAGATCCGGGTGCCTTCACTATTCCATGTACAATCAGGTGTGGGTCTTGAATTTGGGACCCCTTTGCATGCTTAAAACTTACACATGAAGTCCTAAGTCCCTTAGAACACTGCAATTGAAAGGGATGGGGGTGTCTTGTTAAAAATGTGTGGTGTTTGCATATTGTGTTTCTGACCTAGGGTTTTGATAGGCTGTAGAATTGAATGTTCAAACTATGATAATTCATGCCCTAGGAATGATGAAATGCTCGGTTAAATGTTAGGGAAACTTAAGGTTTCTAAGGATTCTCTGAATTAGTACATTAGGGGAAACAAAATGGCTACAAAATTCAGTCCCTGAAGGATAGAACGAGACCCCGTCGACTGACCTTTGGTCCTTCAACAGACCGTCGTTGGGGTCCGTCAACCCCAACATCCCTTGCTTAGTCTAATAGTCCGTGACGGACCCCACTGACGGACCGTCGTCCCTTCGACAGTCCGTCCTGCACAACTTTTGACGCTGTCAGAACCTTTGTTTCTGATTTTCTAAAAAAATATTCTAAGAGCCCGTCGACGGACCCCACTGACGAACCGTCGTCCATTCGACAGTCCAACCTGCACAACTATCGACGCTGTCAGAACCTTTGTTTCTTATTTTGTAAAAATAATATTCTAAGTGTCCATCGACGGACCCCAGTGATGGACCGTCGTCCCTTCGACGGTTTTTCCAAGTATTTATAATAAAGAAGTCCTAACAAAGAGGGAAATCTATTTAAGGAAAATCTGCCCTAAAACACGTCAAAATTCCCCAAATTCCTTTAGGAGACTTTTTCTTCCTACGACGGTGGCCACCTACGGACCGTCGAAGTCACAACAGACCGTTGATGACTCTGTAGGTCGTCACTTCTGCAATTTTCAACACAATTCTCCCACGTTCTCCTTCTGGACAGATTTCCTGAAAACAATGAGAAAGCTACATTAAAACCAATACAAAAAGGCCTTAGACACACACTAAACTAATGGAAAAAGCGTTAAAAGTATCATGAAACCACGGTACATCAACACCCTCAACTTAAATTCATTGTTTGTCCTCAAGCGACACACTATGACTCACCACAAAATCTTTGTACAAAAGTATCCTTATTTTAGCTTTTTGTAATCATCTGGATATGAATCCTGATTATTTTCAAATTGGTTTATGCATTCTATCACTATTAGGCTTGATTATGTGGATCAGACCATGACACAAACTCGCCAGATACCGACACCCGTCCTCTTTGATCTCTCACTAAGGTACCAATTTTCCGGTATTGCAACTATTGTCCTCACTTCAAAACAACATCCTCATTTACCACACAATGATTTCAGTTTGAGTATAAGGATTAATTTTCAACACTCACTCTCAAAAAAACTTCTCACCTCATTTATACTTGTTGCCATAGGCTAGCCCTTATTTTCACTGCTTTAAGTTTACCATAATGCACTCTTAGGATCACGATAGGACTTTCTTAGCTTGTAACTTAGGCTCAGGGTCAGGTAGGGTACATTTGGATATGTTTTAGTGACTTGTTGCCCTGCTTGACATAACGGCTAAGCGTCCTACCTTTTTATCATTTTATTCCGCCCTTTTTCTCAATTTTCTTTAACCTTGCTATTCTCCCTTCTTTTTCCTTTTGTATAAGTGACTCTTCTCTTTTCTTGTATTTTTTTAAATTTTCAATTTTTTTTTCACTTTGCTTTCAACTTTTCTTGAGTCACTTTTCTTTTGTTCTTTCTCTCTCTTTATTTTTTCAACCCCACTTTCCGGAGTATTCCTCATAATAGCCACCCTCAACTCATGGCTTTGCCATGAGTCAAGGTACACAATACCCAAAGTTGGGTCAGGTCCACGACAAGGTTGTTTTCTGCATTAACCACCCTCAAATTATGCTTTTGGCATAAGCTGAGGTGCACATGTACAATGAGGGACCAGGGCCAACACATTGTTCCAGAAAAGATCAGTTGGGGTGAAAAAGAAAGGTCTATTTTAAGCTCAAATCATTTGGATCAAGAAGGGATTAATTGCATTCGTTTTTTTTGTTATTTAGGCTAAAGATTGTCTATCTTGAACAAGGGCCTATGATCCTTTCCTAATTTTCTATTACGACTTACTTTTAGCAGGTGTAACCAGGCAAGTTCTAGCTCAGTACAAATAGTGGACTATTCAAATTTTCCTCACACTCACTTGACATCTCATTACTCTACTAGATTATCATACACCTAGTTCGTGTCTTAGATTTAGGGTCATGCAGTGGTGTATCTCTATGTCATTCTTAGAGCCACACATTTATCAGTTACTGTGCCTAGTCATGCAGCATTTTCTTTAAATCATGATATCATTTTGTTTAGCCGTCATTCTTCAGATTCCATTTCTATACTATGTACAAAAGATACCAACATGCCGGTTCAACAATAAAAATAACCGGTCTCTTGGGGAAAAAGAACACAGGCAAGAAAACCCCAAGAGAGGATCGTGACTTGGGCTACTCAGACTTCTCCCTAGCACTCACTTTCCATTTACCCCACCCCCAACAAAAAGGCATGCAATTGTCCCCAATGCATAAAAGTATATAAAATAAGGTGGTAGGTGAAGCAAAACTGAGGCGCAAAGTTCCGATGATCAACAAGCGCGGGTCCGATTGCCGGAACCCGCTCCCTCTGTAGTCGGGACACCCTCAGTAGTGTCCTCAGCAACAACAGCACCATCAGTAGTGCTCCTCTCAGCCTCATCAACTCTGCATGTAGACGCCCCAGCAACCAACTCTATAGCCCTTAACTAGCGGGCCTCCTCATCAATAATCGAGGCTCTCCTCCCAGCTTCCAACTCATGGCGCTCCTTCTTCCCAGATCGGGACTCCTCCTCATCTCTAGTCCGGTGCCTCTAGGAACTCTCTTGTGGTGGAGGTGGTGGCACTTTGGTAGTGGAGAACAAAATAGCCAACACTGTGTCCTCAGCGGGCTCTGCAGAAGGGGCCTCAGACTCCGACACCCGAGCCTCTAGTATAGTATCTAAATGCTCTAAGACTCTCCACAATAGCCTGAAGAGAAGTCAAATCCACCTTAGGGGCTGGTCGGGCAAGAACCCGCAGCTCAAAAGCGTCCAAGCGCTGGTGGACCGCCATGACCTTCCGCTTAGTGTGCTGGGCCATCTTCCTCTCGAAGCTCTCCTCTGCCTCAGCAATAGACCTTTGCATCAAAGGCTGGATGTGGTGAACAAGTGTGTCCATTCGGACCTTAAGTTTCTAGACCCTAGCTAGCGGGACCAGTGTAGCAGATGGGATAAAGCAGGAGGAGCTCGAAGTAGTGCTGCCACTCGGGATAGACTCGACCAGAGTGGTGTCGGTAGGCTCAAATGTAGCCGGATTAGCCCCTTGGGCCTGCTCTACCATGGATGCCAAGTTCTCACCTAGTGGCTGCACCTCTATACGGGGCCCTCTGTTGGGAGACAACTCATTGGCCTCTTCCCGAATGAGGCCAATATTTTACTGTGCTAGACGGGGTCTTGAGCACATTAATGTGCCACACGTGCAGTCCTGCTAACCTACATAGAGTAAAACCATGCACGGGAAAAGGTAAGTAGTAGTGACCTTGAAGGCCCTCTCGTGCATCACCGCCTATAGTAGCCATGTGAAGTCCACCTCGAACCCCGCAATCATCGCCGCCATCAGCATTGCACGATCCCAGGCGACAATATTATTAGCAGCAATGGGGAAAATGCAGTGTCGAACCAGTAGCCCCAAAAACTTGGCTGTGAAGGTGAGGTTAGCCTTCTTGATACTTCTCTTGGGCTCCAGCACCAAATCGGCAGCCTCACCATCGACAGAAAGGTATTGTGCAATCCACCGCTTGGTGGTCTCTCTCAACTCTGGCTCACGCTGGAACCGACCATCTTTAATCAACTTCCACCGATAGTCAAACTCGGCGGTGAGAGGTGTCCAGGTTGCATCAACATCCGTGCCATATAGATACCTGCGCATGGCCAGCAAGGAAATGTCAACCCGCTTGACGCAGACTTGGATGTAATCCAAAGGAGCATGTTTGGCGGGGGCTACCCGCCTGTCCAGTTTAGATCGGAGAGTCGCCACATAGGAGGCGTAGAACTCTCAGACCATCTCCTCACTGTAGCGGCCTACATCCTGAGCCATCCACTGCAGCTGATGCCTGGTGAATAATTCATGAATAGCCGGCATGGTGAGGAGAGTCCCCATAAGGACCCGCCGCTCTAGTCTCAGGGTCCAGGTCATGATCCCCTTGACATTCGACAGCTTGGAGTCGGTGTATACCTAATATTGCCCCTCAACACACGACCGGTTGGGCTGATCAACAATCGAGGCGGGGACACCAGTCTGGGGTGATAAAGTAGAGTCAGCACTATCAGCCTCATAAGACGAGGAAGACTGGGATGCGGTGGCGGGAGCAGCGGACTCCTCGGATCCGGAGACCTCCTCAAAACCGGACACTTCCTCAGAATTGGAAAATTCCTCGGAGCCAGACGCTCCCTCAGACCATGCAGAAGGCTCAGAAGGTGTGCCGGTCAGTATGCACTCCTCTTTAGACTGGGAGGCAGTGACCACGCGGCGCCACCCTCGTGGGCGTGGCTCTAGTGGAGCGGGCAGTAGGGGTAGGAGTGTGGGTGCCTGGTGGTACGTACTCTGGGTCACGCTCATCATCTGAGCCTATGATAAGTCGGTTCGATGGGGCGACTGACTTGGAATGCCCTCGTGAGTAGACACAGTCGTGTTTAGGTGCCATTTGTACCTGCAGAGAGAAGTAGTTAGTACGAGAGGAAGCAACAAAGCATAGAAAAGAAATGACAGTTACGAAGTACTGAGTGCAGGACGGACCCATCGATGGTCCGTCGTAGGCACGACTGTTCGTCATGGGGGTCCGTCGAGGAACACTTAGAATTAATTTTAAAACCATCAGAAACAAAGGTTTTGACAGTGTCGATAATTGTGCAGGACGGACTGTCGAAGGGACGACGGTCCGTCATAAACGTCAGAAACAAAGGTTTTGACAGTGTCGATGCTTATGCAGGACGGACCATCGAAGGAACGACTATCCATTAAAGTGGTCCATCGAGGGACACTTAGAGTAAACTAAGGAAGTTAGGGTTAACGGACCCCAACGAAGGTCCTCGAGGGAAGACGGTCCGTCGACGAGGTCTCATACTTACCTTCAGGGAACAGAGTTTTACAGCTAAACATTGATATCCTATCATACTAATTTGAAGTATTATTAGAAGCCTATGTTTACAAAACATTTACCTAGCATCCCATCATTCGTAGGGCATGAATTTTCCTAGTTTTAACATGCATTGTAGACAGCCTATCAAACCCTAGGTCAGGAACACAATCATGCAAACACACTTTATTTATTTTTTAAACAATACACCCCCATCCATTTGAATTTCAGTGTTCTAATGGACTTAGGACATTTGTGTGGACGTTTTAGCATGCAACATGGTCCAAAATTAAGTACCTAAACAGTTAGACATCATAGTAATCAGGATATTAATAAAAGCTACACTGAGCGGATCAGAACAACATACCTGCAACTGTAGTAGAGGAAGAAGAGTATGAACTCTAGGAGTTGAACAACGGCAACAACCACCACGAACATCGACCGGCAATGGACAGAAGAAACTGGGAGAATTTTGGAGAGAAAGAGACTGTGGGAATTTGGGGAAAATGTGGGAAATCAGAAGATGGAGAGGGAATGGGAGTTAATGGTGATGAAGTGGGGGGAAATGGTAGGAAATGAGGAGAGGAACGGTTATGAGGGGTTATGTGAAGAGGTGGGAACTTTAAAAGTTTAAAACTTTTAATATTTAGCCGGACGGGTCGGGTCGGGTCGGGTCAGTGGGTAAAGACGCGACGATTCCCCATCGATGGTCCATCATGGGGGTCCGTCGAGGGTGCCCTAACTCAAAAAGTTTGAAAGACATACCTGGGCATGACGGATCCCACTGACGGTCCGTCGATGACACGACGGTTCGTCGATGGTTCCACCGATGGGTGCAGCAGACCAATTTTTTTGCAGATTTCTGGTGATTTGATACCTGCACATTGAACACCCATTAAGCTAATGTTTTTGTATTTACTGGACACTTTTTGGACATGGACCCTAAACTATGCTCTAGCCAACACTAGTAATGAAAAAGAAAAGAGTAGTCAGACGGAACATTAAATAAATAAAAGCAAAAATAATGCAACTATGCCTAGAAAATCATTAAATAAAACTATAGTTAGCTAGAGGATACATATTTGGTTGCCTCCCAATCAGCGCTTGATTTAACATCACGGCACGACGGAGGACTCTTGCTTACCCAGACTTCATCAAGATGGTATGCCTCGATCACTTCCTTCGCCATTTCAGCTGCCCTAGATATATTTTGATTCGCTGCCCGTTCACCTTGAACCTCACACCCTCCTTGTTCTCCAACTAAACGACATGATGAGGGAATAGTTGGGTGATATAATAGAAACCAGTCCATTTGGACTTGAGTTTGCCCGAAAACATACGCAACCTAGAATTGAACAAAAGCACCAAACCCTGACCAAAAAATTGCGCTTCTCAATCTTTTGGTCATGGTACTTCTTCATATTTTCTTTGTAGAGGGCTGAACTTTCATATGCCTTTAAGCGAAATTCATCAAGCTCATTCAATCCGTTTAACCTCTGTTCCGCAGCCTCATTCCAATCCATTTTCAACTTCTTCATTGCCCACATGGCCTTATGCTCTAATTCAACTGGTAAGTGACAAGCCTTCCCATATACAATTTGGTACGGGGACATACCTATGGGAGTCTTGTATGATGTCCGGTAGGCCCAAAGAGCATCATCAAGCCTCCTTGACCAATTCGTTCTACTAGCATTCACCGTTTTTGCCAAAATTTTCTTAATCTCCCTATTTGACACCTCAACTTTCCCACTATTTTGAGGATGGTAAGCAGTGGCCACATTATGACGAACCCCATATTTTCCCAATAATACCTTAAACAGCTTGTTGCAAAAGTGAGATCCCCTATCACTAATAATAGCCATTGGGGTGCCAAATCTGGAAAATATGTTCTTTTTCAAGAACGCGGTGACACTCTTCCCTTCATTATTCATGAGTGCAATATCTTCCACCCATTTAGACACATAATCGACTGCCACAAGAATGTACTTCATCCCATGAGAACTCACAAAAGGGCCCATAAAGTCAATGCCCCACACATCAAACAACTTAATCACCAAAATGGGATTTAGAGGGAGCTCTTGCTTTCGCAAAATGCCATCGTCTCTTTGGCATCTGTCACATGCCTTGGCGAACTCATGAGCATCTTGGTGGATGGTTGGCCAAAAGTAACCACATTGCAAGATCTTGTGAGTAGTTCGAATACCACTATGATTCCCACCTACAGGTGAAGAATGACATGCCTCCAAAACACTCAACATCTCAATTTTTGGCACACAACACCGAATAAGCCCATCAGAACAACTCCTATATAAGTATGGCTCATCCCAAAAGAATTTTTTTCACATCATGCATGAACTTTTTCCTTTGATAAAAGGACAAGTCCGGTGGGACGATATAACTAGCCAGATAATTCGCAAAATCTGCGAACCATGGAATCAAATCTTGGGAGGCAGCCAATACATGCTCATCAGGGAAAGTATCATCAATCTCAGCCTTTTCACCCAACTTTCTCATTGCTTCATATTCTAATCGGGACAAGTGATCAGCAACTTGATTTTCGGTCCCTTTTCTATCTTTTACCTCAAAGTTGAATTCTTGCAATAGTAATACCCAACGAATCAACCTCGGTTTCGCATCCTTCTTTGACATCAAATATCTCAAAGCAGAATAATCAATATACATATAACTCTACTACCAAGCAAATAGGAATGAAATTTCTTGAAAGCAAAGACTACTGCAATGAGCTCTTGTTCAGTCACAGTGTAGTTCTTTTGGGTTTCATTAAGGGCTTTACTAGCATAGTAAATAGGATGAAGGATTTTGTCCCTTCTTTGTTCCAGTACCACACCAAGAGCAACCCCACTCGCATCACACATCACCTCAAAAGGCTTACTCCAATCCGAAGAAATGATGATAGGTGTAGACACCAAATTTTCCTTCAACTCACCAAATGCCTTAAGACAAGATTCATCAAAATGAAACTTACACTCTTTCTCAAGCAACTTGCACAAAGGATGTGCAGTCTTTGAAAAATCCTTGATGAACCTCCGGTAAAAGCTTGCATGCCCAAGAAAACTTCTCACACCTTTTACAGAGATAGGTGGAGGAAGTTGCTCTATCACCTCAACTTTAGCTCGATCAACCTCTATACCCTTCTCTGAAATGCGATGACCCAACACAATACCTTGTTTCACCATGAAGTGACATTTTCCCCAATATAGCACAAGATTGCAATCTTCACACCTCTTAAGAACCTCGGACAAATGACTCCAACACCGCTCAAAAGAGTCACCAACCACTGAAAATCATCCATAAACACCTCAATAGTGTCCTCCACCATATCGGAGAATATTGACATCATACATCTCTGAAATGTGGCTGGTGCATTACATAACCCAAACGTCATTCTTTTGAACGTGAAGGTCCCATAAGGACAAGTAAAGATGGTTTTCTCTTGATCTTCCAGTGCAATAGAGATATGATTATAACCCGAATAGCCATCAAGAAAACTGTACCACCCCTTTCCTGCAAGTCTATCTAACATCTTATCCATGAAGGGGATAGGAAAATTGTCCTTCTCGGTCCATGCATTTAATTTCTGCTAATCCAATACATACCCTCCATCCAGTCACTGGCCTCATCAGAACAAGCTCATTTTTCTCATTGGGGACCACAGTCATTCCCCCTTTCTTAGGTACACACTGAACATGGCATACCCAACTACTATCGGCGATTGGATATATCACTCCAACATCCAACCACTTAATGATTTCCTTCTTTACCACCTCTTGCATAGGTGGATTTAGACGTCTCTGGTGCTCAATACTTGGCTTATGATCGGGCATGAGTTTGATTTTATGTGAAAAAATCCCAGGAGGGATCCCAATAATGTCCGCAATAGTCCACCAAATATCTCTTTTGAACCTTTTTAACACCTCCAGAAAACTCTCAACTTGATGCACATTCAAATTTGATGAAATAATTACCGGCAAAGTCACCTTTTCCCAAGAATACATGTCTCAGATGAGGTGGTAGAGCCTTAAGTACTATTTTTGAAGCCTCCTCTATAGATGGTTTTGCGGGTGGAGACTCGTGATTCTTCATATGTAATTCCAACTTCTTTGGTTTAAACCGAACATCACCTAGATCAAGTGCCGCGACCAATGACCCATACTCTTCAATACAATCACAATCAAATTCATGATCATTGCCGCTAGTGCTTCTATACCCAGATGCTCTTCTATTTGTACCTCAGATGAATTTTCAACCCTGTAAGATATGGCAGATACCGATTGGATCTCACCGCTCTGCTCATGGACCTAAAAATGTTGAAAGTCACTTCTTCATTGTTCAACCAAAATTTCATTTGCCCTTTCTCCATGTTAACCAAGGCTCTACCCGTAGTAAGGAATGGCCTCCCAAGAATAATAGGCACCTCAAAATCAACCTCACAATCCAGAATCACAAAATCATTCAGAAATATGAATGACTCCACCTTTACTAACACATCGTTGAGTATCCCAATAGGACTCTTCACCGTTCGATCGGCCATCAGTAGCCGCATCGCAGTGTGCTTCGGGTCACCCAAACCCAACTTCATATAAATAGACAGGGGCATGAGATTTATGCTTACCCTAAGGTCACATAATGCTTTTGCAAAGTGTAATAACCCGATTGTACATGGAGTAGTGAAGGCACCCGGATCTTCTTTCTTTTGCACTAAAGACCTCGTAGCAATAACACTATAATGCTGCATTCTATCATCATCCTCAAAACTGAACTATTTTTTCCTAGTAACCATATCCTTCATAAACTTGGCATAACCGGGCATTTGCTCAAGAGCTTCGATCAAAGGGACATTGATGGAAAGCTGTTTAAACATAGTAATAAAATACCGGAATTTACCATCCTCGGTCTTTTTGACTAACCTCTATGGAAATGAGGTGGTGGTCTAGGCATGGGGGTCATCTTTTGGGGTACCTCAACTTCTTTCACTGTTTTTTCTCCCAAATCACCACGAACCTCCGCTACTTCATCATCACCTCTTATCACATTTTCCACAACAGACGACATTGGTGGGTCAATGGTTTGCTTACCACTTCGAGTTGTGATTGCAATACAATGTCCATCATTTTTTCGGATTCTGGACAATGTTGCTAGGAAGATTACCTGGTTAGCGTGGGTTCACAGTCGAAGACAATTGGTCCATTTGCAACTCAAGATGCTTGATCGAGATTGCATGTGGATCAACTTTTTGCCCAATACTCGCTAAGTAACTCCTCAACTCCTTAGTGTGCTCATCACTAGCATCAAACCTCCTCATCATTTTCTGCAACATATCCTCAACTCGCGCCATACTACCTCCACCATCCCTAGGAGCAACTTAACGATTTTGAGGTGGAACATAGGGCCCACTCCTATCAATTCTGTTACCATAGTTACCCCGGTTGAAGTTGTTGTCGCGGTTGTAATTTCCATCTCGGACATAATGACCCTTTCGATTGTAATTACCATAGTTCCGACCTTGGTTTCCTTGACCTTGGAGCCAATTTTCCTGATTGGAGCCTTGGGCGTTTGGTTGGAAACCGCCCTTCTGATCATTTACCGCATAAGAGTCCTCCTCATAGTAATACTCATCAGATTGTGGTGGTGGTTTAGAGAAGTAGTTCACCGTATTTACCTTTTCTGCACCTCCAATGACATGCTTCAACACCAACCCAAGCTCAGTTCTCATTTGAGCCATTTCCTCACGAATCTCATCTGTGGCTGGGTTATGTGCGGTTGCACTGCAAAAGTGTTTCTCCAGTATTTGAATCCTAGTCCTCCAAGCTTTATTATTTTGGGAGATTTTCTCCAACTTCTATGCAATCTCAGCATAAGGATACTCCCCATAAGAACTACCCGCTATCGTATCCAGTACTGCTTTATTATTATCATCCTGTCCCTAAAAGATGTATACTTTCAGTAACTCATCATCGATGCGGTGATTGGGAACACTTCTCAAGAACGAGCTGAACCTATCATAAGAACTACTGTCTGATTCTCCCAGTAGTGCCACAAAGTTGTTCACCCTATCTTTGTGGTTTAGCTTCTTAAACACTGGGTAGTAACGTGATAAGAATACATCCCTCAACTGATTCCAAGTGTAGATTGAGTTATATGGGAGTTTGGTAAACCATATAGCTGCCTTTCCCGTCAGTGAGAGAGGAAACACTCTCAACCCAATTACGTCCACATTCAAATAAGGCCTCCCTACACAACTCTTACACACCGGCCTCACCTTGGTATGTGATCATGTGGATCCTCAGAAGGTAGCCTGAAAAACAAACCTCTAGCGGTGAGCATTTGCATCAGACTACTAGTTACCACGAATGTATGGCCATGTGGTAGGGGATTCAAGACAAGTGTCCCGTCAGAGTTAGTAATATTATCATATCCCCTATAATACTCTTGAGGGTGTGGAGCGGGAGGTTGCCTCCGTATTTCACCTTCCCCACAATTTTCAGGTAATAATTGATCATGAGCATCACCCGGTGGTGGAAGTTTCGATTTGTGATCTTCATAGTGAATACCCAAATTTTGATTCATTCTGCATAGTGTACGCTCTAGTTTGGGGTCGGGTGAGAGTATGGTTCTCCTCTACTCCGCGTACTTGGCATACACAGAAGTTAGAAAAAACAAAAAGAAAAAGTAAAATTAGGAAAATGTTGACAAAACTTTGGTAATAAGATTAAAGTTAATCTAAAAGCCACTTTTTCCGGCAACGGCGCCAAAATTTGGTACGCAAAATTTACTTCTCGAAAAGAAGTATAAGCGATCGTGTCAAGTAAAGAACCCAACTATGAGGTTGGGGTCGATCCCACGAGGAAAATGATTTAGACTTAACTTTAAGATATTATTACTTCTATTTAGTCAAGTCCTTTCCAAGAAACAATTAACAAAAAGGGGGAGTTTTAAACAATAACTGTAATTAGCTATTTCTAAGTAAATAAGTAACAGGTTCAAAGATTTGATTTTTATCAAGTAATGAGAGTAACTAGTGCTTAAGTGTTCCCCACAGGTTCATAACCCGGTAATTCTAACTATAACAATCCTTTCCTAGTATCTTGCATGTAAAGTGGTAAGTTATGTATCCCTAATTCCTTGGTCCGGCAACTAGGAAATTTCACTCGACACCTTGGTCCGGCTACGTGTGTATGCTTTACTAAACCTTACCTTTACCTTATATTAAGCATCATAATCGATGTTTGGCTTAGTAGTTACTTCGCACCAACCGACACTAGCCTATTAGATAGTGTATACTAAATCTACGTTGATAATTCTTTTCTTATTATCTACCTCCTTGGTCCGGCAAGTAGCAACTGATATACCGTGGTTTCATGGTATAATTAATACTTTTTCCTTAAGTTTAGTGTGTCCGAAAGCCTTTTTGTGCTAATTTTGATATAGGTTTCTCTTTGTTTTGCAGGAAATCTGTCCAAAGCTGAATGCGGAGATTTTGAGTGAGAAAAATGTAGAAGAGACCACCTACGGAGCTTATGACGGTCCGTCGTGCCTGTGACGGTCCGTAGGTGGCAGCGTAGTGCAGCTGCTGAAGGAAGATGGGGAAGTCTGACCAAGTGTGGGATTACGAAGCTTGTGACGGTCCGTCATGGCTATGACGGTCCGTCCTGCAGGTTCGTCGTGAAGTTCAGAGAAGTGATCCCAATACCCAGATTTCGAGAGTTGAAGTATTTTGGAACGAAGACCCTCGACGGACCGTTGTGCCTATGACGGTCCGTCATACTTGCCGTCGAGGGGAATGAAGAAAGCAGCAGAAGAAATTGCACCAAGTATGGGACGACGGAGTCCACGACGGTCCATTGTGACCACGACGGTCCGTCGCGAGGTCCGTCGACCCAGCCGCGTTTTGGCAGATTTCCAGCAATTAGAATCCTTCTTTAATTAGGTTTTTATTTTTTATAAATAGTTCGAAAAACCTCGTTTTTGAGGTTAGACACCCGATAGTTAGACACCTGATAGTT
>NC_028645.1:32400089-32400738 GCF_001406875.1 Solanum pennellii
AATTCCCATGCCTAGGCCACCACCACCCTTCCCTCAGAGATTAATGAAGAAGACCGAGGATGGTAAATACCGGAGTTTCATAACAATGTTGAAGCAGCTTTCTATCAATGTCCCTTTGGTAGAAGCTCTAGAACAAATACCTGGTTATGCCAAATTTATGAAAGATCTGGTCACCAAAAAGATCGGTCACTTTCGAGGATGATGATAGACTGCAGCATTGTAGTGCTATTGCTACAAGATCCCTCGTACAAAAGAAATAAGATCCTGGTGCGTTCACTATTCCTTGTACAGTTGGGTCATTACATTTTGCGAAATCATTATGTGATTTGGGGGCAAGCATAAATCTCATGCCCCTCTCAATTTACAAGAAGTTGGGTTTGGGGGATCCAAAACCCACTGCGATGCGGCTACTGATGGCTGATCGGACAGTGAAACGGCCTATAGGGATACTCCATGATGTGCTGGTAAAAGTGGATTCATTCATATTTCCGGCAGATTTTGTTATTCTTGATTGCGAGGTCGATTTTGAAGTGCCTATTATTCTTGGGAGGCCATTTCGTGCTACAGGTAGAGCATTAGTTGATATGGAGAAGGGACAGATGACATTTCGATTGAATAATGAAGAAGCGACCTTCAACATTTGTAGGAC
>NC_028645.1:32402764-32403395 GCF_001406875.1 Solanum pennellii
CAGTCATGCACGATAGGGCATTCAAGGTCACTACCACCTACCCCTTTCCGTGCATGATCTTCGCACTTTGCAGGTCCGCAGGTGTGCCCATATGGCACAAGATCAGTTGAAGACCCCGCAGGGCACCGTTGACGTCGGCCTCATCAGAGACGAGGCCAATGAGTTGGCTCCACTCAGAGGGCCCCGTCTAGAGCTGCCCCCACTTGCTGATGATCTTGCAGATACGGTAGCCCAGGCCCGCACAGCTACACAGGCGTCCACTGACACTACCCCGGTCTAGTCTATCCCGGGTAGTAGCACAGCCCCGAGCTCCTCTCGCACAGCCCCTCTACCGGTACTGGTCCCACTTGCTAGGGTCCAAAAATTAGAGGCACAAATGGCCAATCTTCTGCATCATATCTAGTCGTGGATGCATAAGTTGATTACCGAGTCTGAAGCGCGTCTAGAGAGGAAGATGCAGCAGTTTACAGAGCGGAAGATTGCTGAGGTCAACCAGCGTCTGGACGCCTTTGAGTTGAGAGTGTTTTCTTGACCAGCCCCTCCGGTGGGTTTGTCGACTCTTCAGGTTGCAGTCGATAGTCTTCGTGCAGACATCGACACGATCCTAGAGGCGAGGGTGCCGGAGTCTGAG
>NC_028645.1:32406577-32502294 GCF_001406875.1 Solanum pennellii
GACCAAGGATTTAGAAATACATAACTTATCACTTTGCATGCAAGATACTAGGAAAGAATTGTTATAGTTAGAATTATCAAGTTATGAACCTGTGGGGAACACGTAAACCCTAGTTACTTTGATTAATTGATTAAAATCCAACTTTCTAAACTGTTAAGTGTCTCTTTCAATTGCGTTATTTATTTTCACTCACTTAGAATTAGAAACCCCCCCTTTTTATTGTTATTTACTTTCCAAGGAAGTCATTGACCAAACAATAGTAATAACAAGTTGAAGTTAAGTCTAGACTATTTTCCTCGTGGGAACGATCCCAACCTCACTAGTTCGGTTATTTACTTGACACGACCGCTTTACTTCTTATTTGAGAAGTAAGTTTGAGCGTATCAGCAACAAGGCCTGTTCTAATGCGTGCTCTCGTTAAAAAGATTTCTAAATGACAGAAATACATTCAAGACACTATTCAAGAATTTCTATTTTAGCTAGTTTTTACCTTGTTATTTACCCATGGTTCCCACAACCCTAGTTATGGAGTTTAATTACCCATGTTAATAATCACACAATTCATATTAATTAAATAAGAATTCATACACTTACTTTGATGAGATTGAAGAAAATCTAGAAGATTACCTGAATTAATCAAAAACTTGCAACAAACAATTTTGGAAAATAAAGTAATTTTCACAAATTCCGAAAATTCAACACTTTATAACAATAAAACTAGAAAATATCCAAGAGTCTAACCCCAAAAATGAGGTTTTTACAAGTATTTATAATAATAGAATCCTAACAAAAGAGGGAAATCTATTTAAGGAAAATCTGCCCAAAAACGCGTCTGAGTCGAAAACTGGAGCGACGGACCGTCGAGGCCCTCTGTCGTTCCATACTTAACTTCTTTTTCTGCTGCTTTCTTCACCAACTTTCTGTTACCATCGACGGACATGGATGACGGTTCTTTGCATGTACGGCTGCCCGCGATGGCTTCCATTGTTCCATACTTGGAATCTTTTGAAGATGGGTACTGAGGCTACTTTCTGTTAACATTGACGGATGTGCAGGATGGTCTGTCGTGGCTATGACGGTTCGTCGAGAGCCTCCATAGCTCCACACTTAGTCGTAATTCCTCAACTTCCTTTAGCAGCCTTTTTCTTCGTACGACGGTGGCCACCTATGGACCGTCGAGGTCACAACGTACCATTGATGGCTCCGTACGTCGTCACTTTTGCAATTTTCAACACGATTCTCCCACGTTCTCCTTCTGGACAAATAACCTGCAAACAAAGAGAAAACTACATTAAAACTAATACAAAAAGGCCTTAGACACACACTAAACTTAAGGAAAAAGCATTGAGAGTACCGTGAAACCACGGTACATCAGCGGTCGCAGACAAGCTTTTTCTTAGCTCTCATCACTATCATACAGTGAAATTTGTGGAAAATTTAAAACTTTTTAATACTTATTAAAGTATACATAGACTTCATATAGTACTGCATAAGAGTGATATTTTAATAACTCAAACTAAACAACCATCTATTAAAGATTTAATAATTGAAATAAATGATCATAATAATAATAATAATAGTTTGCCAATTGGCCTTATTACAAAACGCTTGAACAAATGGTTAAATTGAAACTCTAGGGACTATTTCCACTAGCTGTTCACTGGTTGAATTGAAACTCTACGGACTATCTCCACTAGCTATGTCTAATGTACTAAGCTAGAATAATTAGTGTAGCATCCTCTAACTTAAGAGGACCTACCAAAGTCTGGAGATCGCTAATCCAAACCGCTTCATCGAAACTTCAATCTTTTTTAGAACCTGCGGTTATAAAAATAATACTAATATATGGGGTTAGTACACACTAGTACTAAGTATGAGTGTATGCACATAAACACATAAGGACTATGCATAAACAAGGAAAGCTCTTCCTAAAGCAACATGTCGTTTCTGGAAAGTTAAGTTATTTTCTTTCTTAATTTGTTAATCGTGAATTATGATATGTATATGACACGTTCTCATGCAATTATGGCACATAACTCGTTTTCTATATGAACATAAGACCTTGGAATCATGAACATAATTTTGAACAACTTAAACAAATTTTTATAAAATTTGCTCCTTAGGCCAGAGCTACCCTTCTCATACTTATATTATTTTTCAGTCTTTTTCTTCTTTCTATTATGTAGTTAAATGATCTCCTTTGATCTTATGTTTACTTACAAGTGCAACGATTCATTGTAGTCGCATACCTACAATGAATCGAGTAAGCAATTCTCAAGACTAAGGAAATGATATGGCTACCCTACTTACAAGTTAGAATTCTCATTCTTCTTTGTTAAATTGGGATGCATGTATTTATAAGCAAATCTTTATTGGTTAAGTCCATTATTTGATTATTTGCATAATATATGGTTCTTGGGACATAATCCATACTCCATTATTGGCTCAAGCCACTAACTTGTTTCTATCAAACACTAGCGATTAATGTTCTTTAAGCTCTTACTTTACTTAGTTCACTATGAACTTATGATTCTACTTCTTTGCTCTGTTGTTCACTTTGAACATGCTACTTTATTCTCTCTACTTCTTAAAGAATTCTCTTAGCTTTAACGGAAGTAGATTATTCGAGCTACATGAAATCCAGTGTCCCCACACCTAAAAGAGGTATTCGCCGGTTAAGCTGAATCAAGTTCTGTCTACCCCACACTAAAAAGGGGGGTTCACAGGCTAAGGTGATACCGTGTCTATGTCTTCCCCACACCAAAAAGGGGGGTTCACGGCTGTAGTGAACCGAATACTTTCCCGAGCTTTAACCGACATAGATCATGTGAGCTAAACATCAAATCCAGGTGTCTTCCCCACACCGAAAATAGGTGGAAGCACCGGCCAAAGTGAAATCAAAACTGCCTAGCATTCTTAGGTGGAGACATCCACTAGCTAGTCCCTATGCTGGCGAAACATAGTTCGAAGACTAGGAGAGATACGGAGACCCTGGTCCACCAGGGTGGTGATCTCATCTCATGAGGCTTACATGTGCTGACACAAGCTCATTGCTAGTCTATCGGTGCTAAGCTCAGATCTATTTTACTTTGTTATCTTCTTAGAGTTGATTCACACATTATGGAAGCTTGCTTCTAGTTATGAGGTTTACTTAAATCTATAGATAACTGGTCACCCCTTTATTTACTTGATGAATATGAACTTAAGTCTTGCATTATCATTATGATGCGAGTGAGACTTGTCTCACGGACTCTAGCACCCTCTTATGTGAGTATTTTTGACATAACGATTAAATGTATTTGAAACCTGTCTCACTTCTTTTAACACTCTATATTAGTTCAATTTCATAACTTAAGCTTTTAATTATTTCATTACTTACCTTAACTTGTTCATGTTAGTTGTTAGTCTTGCATCGTTCTTTATGAAAGTCATGATTACTTATACAATGCTATTATGTTCATAAGTTTGTGTGGGTAGGGTATGTTGGGACTTGTCCCATTGATTGGCATACACTATGTTATAAGTTCATTGACGTGGAGATTAAAATGACTTTTTGGACTTAATATGATTGGACAAAGTTTTGTTAGCCAATTTGTTGGCATCAAACACAATTTCACTAGATACTTATCATAATATTATCACTAGCCAATTCAATCACTTCATGAATACATTATAGTAATCTAACATGTTAAAAATGCCAAATTTTAACATATAAAACAATTCGATGAGCAATTCATAACAATCTAATATTCTCGAACACAAGTAGGCATTATAACATTCAACGTTCATGTAAATAACACCCTAAGTATGCAGATCTAACATGTATATTTCATTCGACATATATATCACTAAAACATACATATAATGATCAGATAACACCACATACAAACAACAATGCATCGAGAATTACACTACTAATACTACAAGTATCGGAAATCGGGAGAACTAGGGAGGTGAACATGCGATTCGATGGGAACAATCCTAGTTTTGATCTTCATGAAGTAAAAACGTTTGAAAATCCTCTTGGACGAAGAATTCCAGGAGAGAAAACCCATATCTTATTGTATAATTAAATCTACGAAGATCACCTTGAACTTTGCACGAAAAACCTTGAAGAATGCTTTCTTGAAATCGTCTAGGGTTTCTAACATTTTTCTCTTGCCTTTAGTTGTAGCGTTTTAGGATGAATAACGTGGACCTAACTCTTTAAGAACTGAATGTTAACTAATTCTACTTGGACTATATAACCTAATTAAGTTAGACCAATTAGCTAATTATAAAAACGCCCCTCCTAGATTGACTAGGATTAGAAGAATTTTGTCTTAACCAAAATCTGGATTTTTCCTCATTGGTTTTGGTTTTAGTCATTTAAATTAATTAATTAAGTTTCTAAATTAATTAATTAGGTGACCTAGGGTAATTAATAAAGTACCCCTAAGTTTTTAGGACCATAACCAACTCTTTGGACCATCTTAGGTTAAGTACTAGGTTGTCTCTTACTTGTCTTAACCGAAATCTGGAAATTTCCTTAGTAGTTTCGGTTTTAGACTTTTAAATTAATTATTTAAGTTGCTAAATTAATTAAATAGGTAACCTATGGTAATTACTAAAGTACCCCTAAGTTTTTAGGACCATAACCAACTCTTTGGACCATCTTAGGTTAGGTACTAGGTTGTCTCTTACTTGTCTTAACCGAAATCCAGAAGTTTCCTTAGTAGTTTCGGTTTTAGCCTTTTAAATTAATTAATTAAGTTGCTAAATTAATTTATTATGTAACCTAGGGTAATTACTAAAGTACCCCTAATTTGTTAGGACTATAACAAACTCTCTGGACCATCCTAGGTTAGGTACTAGGTTGTCTCTTACTTAGTTATGCGCTTAGGTGTAACCCGACAAGGTCCTAGGTTGTCGGGTCCTTTATTTGGTTATTCTTGGTTGGTTCTAGGTTAGTCAGTTAGTTAGGTAAGTTACTTAGGGTCTAGGAAAGGTTAGGGAGCTTGGACCCACGCAGTTGGACCCACATGTGCGCTTGTCCCCAATTGCCCTAACTGAATCGGTTAGGGTGGTCCCCTTGGCCGGTTCGCACATGTGCTTCCACATGTGCTGCGTGCACTTTCCTAACTAACTCTTCTGGAGGGTTCATTTGGAATGTTTACTTATTGTCTCAAGGATCCTTACTATGTTCTTAGGCACTGCTTAATCTACATGATCATTTTGACTGGTTATGTGCTATGGTACTAGGCTTGACACTTGGATGCCTAGTACCTAATGAGTTGTGTATGAAAATTAATATTTTAGATTAGGGTCTTCATTGCAGGTACAATTCTTATACAAGCTTGAATTATATTATGCTTATTTGGGTATATATAGAAATTGGCTAACACCCCTTAGCCAATTTTATATACTATGTCCGATATTTCTCAATATTGGGCATTGGGATGCCTATGTACCCCCAATACGCATTCTTAAAAACCTACTAGTCTTTTCACTGGACATGTAATTTTATGGAATGTTACACATATTGTCATGTTTTTCTCATCGATTGCCTAAATGTTGAATTTTTGGAATTTGAAAGCATGCTCACTATTAAGTTAGGCAACTTATTATAAGATTTTTAGGAAATCAACTAAATTGTTCTTTGATTGGAAGTTGTTGAAATGTGTATAGAATTGATGCATATGGGAATGATAAAGAATGTAAAAAGGAGATTTACTATTTGGAATGAAGAATGAGAGTCTTATGGCATGATGAGTCGTAGAGTTGTTTCTAACTTCTTATTGTGTTGTGAGTCCCTTGATGTTGTGGAAGTGATGTTTTTCCTAGAATTGAGGGTATTATTCGTATATTTGTATGGTGATGTTGTGGGTTTGATTGACCTAGAAGTTACCTTACTTAAATGTATAAAGAAAAGAAAGAGTCCTTATGGCTAAGTCCCCTTGTTATTTTCCCCTAATGATGTATGACCTTGGTGTCTATTGTATTGTATGAAAACCTTGTGTGTTTGAATGAGATGACCTTACATGATAATTGGGGGAAAATTGCCTAGGTGATAAAGCTTAGAATACCTTGGTGTTACTATGTTGACTTACTGTAAAATTCATTCTAAATGGTAATCACTTGTAATTGTTGAAATATGAAGGTTGTTTAGTTAATATCCTCTTAAGTTTGGGTTAAGTTACTCTTAATTGGGTTTACCCTAAGTGGGGGATGGTGATGAAGTAGTAAGGTTGTAAATATTGTCTACCTTGTCCTTCTATTTTTACTTGAACTTGAAACTAATAAATTCTTAGTAAGCTTGTTCATGAATATAGTCTTGCATAAAGTATGAGTTGCATGAACTTTATATGTTTGGTATGTATTGATTGACATTACCTTAAGGATATTTTTAAGATTCCAAGGTGCATGAATGGAATTTTTTATGAAAATTCATGGTTTTGTCATTTTGAATTGCATCTTAACATGTTAACTATGCATTTGACTTCATGAGATAAAGTATGACACTTGGTTGTAGGCACTTGTAAGGTGTAATGTTTAGCCTTTAATGAAAAGTTAAGCCTCTTTAAAATGAAATATGTTGAGTCTCTTGAAAATTATGTGCCTTGTATTGTTGGAAAGGCATGATTGTAGGCTCACTCTTGAAAAGTGAAAGCATGTTTAGCTTAGCATTCATGTAAGTACCTATGATTTGTATTAATTTTCCCAAATGATGCTTACTGTGAAGATGAGTACTATGTTATAAATTGACATTTTTTGAAATGGCTTCCTAATTGCTGTGATGCTGGTGTGACTTACCATTTAGACTTCACTACGAATAAATCATGAACATGTCTTGATTTGAAAAGTTAAGAAATTCTCATGTTACCGTAAAGATGACCTTTGTGCATTTGCTTGGGTATGAACTCATGATACATGTAAGTGTGTTGAGGAGAAGGACATTCCTCCATGGACACTAATAAGCATGGTATGGTGGAGTGTGACCTTTATATCACTAGGTCTAACTAATAAAGATCTTTGTTGATTCAATTAACTCAAGTCTATGTGCATTGAAGTATGAGTGCCTACTTACTTATAAGTATTGTTGAAATCTGCCTAAGTGCTACTTAGAAATGGTTGTAAGATTAACCCTTAATAAAATGGAGTGTTATGACCATGTTATGATTAGGAGAAGGATGTTCCTCCTATGAACATGATAAGAGCCTTTTGATTGATGCATTAAAGAGTGAGTGAATTGAAGTTTTGCTTGCGTGTATGCATTGAGTGCTAAATAATGTGAAGTTGTGTTCCTTGTAATTTTGGTGCATTAACTTCTATGTAATGATGTTATGAATATAATGAACTGCTCTATGGTGCATTGAAGTCCTTGTTGTGATTGGAATGTTCTAAGTGTCATTCGAGGACGAATGTTCCCAAGTGGGGGATATTGTAAGACCCCCAAAATGAGTTATGGTGTCTAGAGCCTAACATGTTTGTATTAACGTTATAAGGTCATAAAAGGTCTCATAATATGGTTAAGAGGCAGTGTGCAAAGTTTGAGGTAATTTGGAAGTCAAACGCCAAGGGACGACCAAGATGTTGGACGATAAGTCACCTATGTGCCTCATATGCCTATGTGTGCTTATATGTGTATGAATGAGCTTATGAAGTATTAAAATGAATTATAATGATTTTTAATGGTATTACATTAAGTTTTGAGAAGTTTGGAGGTCAAACGTCCAAGAACGTCCAAGACGTTCGAAAGATAGACTAGAGACATCAATGTGTATGTCTTGATAGGGCCTTGCACGTTTGGACATGTTGCAGGTGTTTGTTTTTGGTGAAACTTATGTGGAAGGTCTAAAACTTGTTAAGGGTCGTATATACGTTGTAAACGTCCAGGTACGACTTCAAAACGGCCCCATAAAAAGGGCCCACAAGAAGGACCCAAGGATGGTCGAGACACTGCCTTGGCAGTGTCAATCGACTGACCAAACGACGGCCATTTGGTCAACCAACGGCCCGTAGGTGAGGTCTCATAGTTTTACACTTAGATTGGGAAGATATCAAGCCAAAAAGTGGCCAAGTACCAATCGACGGGAGTCAATGCACGGCCCGTCGACTGACTAACGACCAATATATGGTTCCATCGATGGTGTCCTGCAGCTTGCTGCCTGTGCACTGTATAGGAAATTCACCCCACGTGCTGACCTAACCCCACCCGATTTATTTGGTTATTTTTGGGTGTATCTAAGTGATAAAAAACGTTATCAACCCATTATTAAACCAACTCACACAAATTGAACCTTTCCCTCCAAAAATCTTCTCCCTAGAAACCTCCATTGTTGTTGAAGCTCAAGAACAGCTTGGAGCTTGGAATTGCATGATTTCTTTACCATGTATTAGAGGTCTTCATGTAGATAAAGATATGGTGATCTTCATCTCTAGTTATCCTTCCATCTAGAGAGTTAAATCTCAAATTTCAAAAGAGAAAAATATGATTAAACATCTTCTTCTTCAATCTGCCATGGGTTCTTTCTTAAATTGATTTTAATGGCATAATATTAATGTTTTAGTGATTATCTACTTATTTGGACGTGGTTTTCAATCCAATTGCTTGATGAACCCTTGCTCTCTCACGAACTCGATTTTAGTCTATGTATGTCTTTGTGATCTTGATCTGTTATCGATTGAATTGTGATTCTATTACGTTGAAGTGGTTATATCAACTGTTATTTAAGTGTATTAATATTAAATTGAGGATGAAGGATCCATGGGGATCAATGTATGAAGATTTGAACATATTTAGCTTAGTTTCCATAATTCACTGTAACATTGGCCTCTTAATGACTTAATTTGGAATTCAATTATGTAGGGCTGGTTGTATCTACTGTCTTAATTGGATATGATTTATAAGTTATAAATAAGTTATTCATGTTGATAAATTTTCATTAACCTATGATTCTTCTATTTTCCAGTGATGTCTAAACTAGCATGTTCAATATGATCTAGACGTTATGGCAATTGTAGTAGGATTTCATTTACGTTATGTTGTCCTTAACTACTGCTTTATATTGATGATATTAATAAATTGTTGGTATGCAACATTGATGATCAAAGAAAATGAGTCTTGCAGGAATTGATCTAGGTCTTTCTAGCCTACAATTTGAATGTTGTAATGAACATTATGTGATCTTAATTCTAGGGTGGATAAAGCATGCTTTAGATTGGATTTATATCTATTTATATACTTCCCTAAATGAATATTATATATACATGATGATTTATTTGCAAAACTAGGGATGTTACTTGATGATCTATAACCTCTCTACTTTCTACCATATATGTGATATAGTGCACTAGTCGTATCATGATTTTATAGCGACTTGTACATGGCATTTTTTATGCTTAAAGTACATTTATCTACTTCCCTATATATGAGTTGTTGATAAACAAGGTTCATAGGTCAATGATGATCAAAGGGTGAGAAATTGGTAGGAACACTTATCTCCTCTACTTTCCTTATAGTATTGTAGTTGATAAAGCCTTGTATGGCATTGTGTGGTATGGTCCACTTATGGTGGCGGTGTTTACTTTATTGTCATTATATATGTGTTGACCATGGCCTTGAAGGCAAATTAATGAACATATGAACATGTGCTCATGATGATACTATGAGAAGTTTATGCCTACTTTCCTATTCTAGTTGTGATCTAGGTTGTATGGCTATTGTATAAGCCTCTGTATATCCATGTTAGGGTAAAGTATAGGTTCTGCCATTGATGTGTTAAAATGGTTAATAATTCCTTATCTATGTAGCCCTATGTGAATGCATGAATAGTACAAGTTAGGAGTCTTAAGTGTAATATGAAGTTGACTTGTCTCCTATGCTATTGTGTGTTGTGTGGTCTATACTTGAAAGAGTATTATGGTCCAAGAGGGTGGCTGCCTCAATGTGTTATTGATAGCCATTATGTGATCATGTTGACCAATGTATAAACACACTCACTTTACATGCATGTTACAAATAGTATATGTCATGATGTCTAAATGAAAGGTAGTTCTCATATTCACTAGTGTCTACTACTATGTATGTTAAGATGATGTTTATGGAAGTATGATATGTATTTCCTTAGCTAGGATGACTTGATAGGTGTACTAGTATGGGCAAGGGTATGGGACTTTGCCTAGGCATTGCACATGTGTACCTTGATAGGATAGTTCTAGTTTTGGTTTTTATGTGCATGAATATGAATGTATGGTCATGTGTGGTCTTAATGTGTTATGTGAAAGGTTTGATCACATATAGGCTTACACACACACATGAATGAGGATCTAGTCAATAATGGAACCTTTAAAGTGTATCCTTAACTAGATAGTGCTAATGCATATGCTATGTCCATGTGAAAGGATTTCTCACATAAATTAGGTTGATGAACTCTCATCTATGACCTATGAGCTAAGCATATGAGGGGATGACTCTCCTAAGCCTATGTTTTATAAATAAATGTTAATAAAGTATTTTTCAATAAAGGGAACTTAGCTTAGCACCGAGTGAACTTGACACTGGGAGGTGATGACCTTTTCATGAAGAGGAAAGGTTCACCCTATTGTTGCCCATGTGATTTTGACTATCCCCTTTAGGGGTATTTCATCCGAGGGATTCCCATGAGAAGAGGGCCAATTACCACATGGTACGAAGAGGGAATACCTATCTATTATTTCTTGAACTATGTTGCCACCGTAGGAAGACTAACTAATGGATCCATATAGAAAGCTATGTTTATATTGGATTTTACCTTGGCCGGTAGACCACCTCCCATCGGTGTAAGGTTTTACGACACCGGATTCCATTATTAGCATCACATGGTCTATGTCGGTTAAGGCTATAGTTTCGCTAAAGTAAAATGGATAATGGAAGTAAATGACTAGGACCCTAACTAGAACGACTTAAAGGATGTTACTTAGGATAGGTGGAAGTAATGAACCCATCTAGACTTTGCACAAGTATCTCCTTAGGAAGTTCTAGAAGGTGTTCTAATGCATGTGTCTATTTATATGTTCTTTATGCACGACTTGGTAGTATTGGTCTACTTGTTATGAAGATGTGCACGGTATGAGTCTATATGTATGATGTTGATATTATTGACTACATGGTAAAGGTCTTGTATTGATATGAATGAAGTTATATTCACTTACTTGTTGATGTATGAATTGGATGGTAAGGCTTGTGGTCTTACGATAGGCTAACTAAGTATGTGTGAGGTTATTGTAACATTCCAGAAAAATGTATATGCCTAGTAAAGAGCTAAATAGGTTTCAAGAATGCATTTAGCGGTACATAGGCATCCCAATACCCAATATTGAATAGTATTGGGCATAATATAAAAATATTGGCTAAGAGTGTTAGCCAATTTTCTAAGTATGAATAAGCACTGTCTAAAATTGTACCTGCAATGAAGACCCTAATCTAAGATGCTTTTTCCATAACTCACAATGTAGTATGAGGCATCCAAGTGTCAAGCCTAGATACCATAGCACATGATCAATGCAAATGATCATGTAGATTAAAAAGTGTCCAAGGACATAGTGAGGATCCTTGGACAAAGAGTGAACTTTCCAAATGCAATAGTAAGGAGTACATGGTTAGGAGAAATGAGCAATAACACATGTGCAAGAACATGTTCAAGCACATGAGCTAACCTGCCGAGAGGGGGACCACGCGACAGCCAACCACTTTCCGTTAGGCAGTTAGGGACATGCTTGCATGGGTCAAGCCGTGTGGGGTCCACTTCCCTTACCAACTCTAGACACCAACTAACCTAACCAACTAGATAATTAACCTAGGATCAATCAAAATGGACCGTCCAATTGACCCGACAACATAGGACTTGGTCGGTTGACACGTAACTAACTTAACTAACTTAGGGGCAACCTAGTACCTAATCTAGGATGGTCCAAAGGTTTTAGTTGTGGTCCTAGTGACTTAGGGATATTTTTTTAATCAGGTCCCTTATTTAATTAATTAAGCCATCAAATTAATTAAATTAAGCCTTGACCAGCCGATACACTTAGTCAAAATCGAAATTAGCTAAGTCAATGGTCCTCCTATGACTAGTCAACAAAGGATGGGTGTTTTAGTAATTAACTAATTAATTTATTAATTAATTTAATTAAGTCCAAAGTTTAATCATTCAACATCAGTTACTAAACCTAGAAAGCACGATCAAACACTTAGAATTCACGACCTAAGGCAGAACACAAAAAATGCAAAGAACGTTGAACGAGAAGAGGCTTTCTTAGGCGATTTCAAGGTTTTTGTGCAACAAGGGATTGTCGTAGATTCAATCTACATAAGTTATGAGTTTATCTCCTGGAATTCTTTCTCCAAGAGTATTTTCCATCGTTTTGAACCTATGAAATCTGAAAATTAGGGTTGTTTCCCAATGTTGTTGTTGGACGCCCTTTTCCCCTAGTATCCTTGTTTCCGATTCCAATGAGTATATAGATGTAATATTGATCATGTTGTTGGTATGTTGTGCCTGCTGATCCTTACGCGAAATAAAGAATGATCCTACGTTAATTTTTTCCTAAATTGCTAAGCTTGATGTGTTACGATCATGGTGTATACTTACTGTTAAACGTGACTTGTTGGAGATGATATGTTCGTTAAAGTATTTACATGAGGCTAACCGAAATGGCTAATAATGTTATGCCTAAGATATGATATAAAATTGGCTAATAATGATTTCATAAAATTATATTTGAATGAATGTTTGGCATGTGCCAATAAATTGGCTGTGAAGTCATTTCCAAATTTTCTAGGCCAATACTAATTTTATGCCAACCACAAGTAGCCAAAGTATTTAAATGACAACTTAAGCACATCTAAGATAATTCAATGAATCCATAACCAAGGGTATGTCAATCATTGGGACAAGTCCCAATATGCCCTAACCAAATGAGTTATGAACATAAGTATTTCATTGAGTGAAGTTCTCAACGTCCATAAATGATGATATAAAGCTACCAAATGAACGTAAGCAAGTAAACTGAGTATTAACATAATTAAAAGTGTTTAAGTTAAGAAAGTGACCAGAATGAGGTGTTAAAGGAAGTGATACAAGTCTCACTTACGCCTAAGACTACTATGTTAAGATACTCATGAAAAAGGGTGTTAGAACGTGTAAGACAAGTCTCATTAACACCAAAGATGTTATTTAAGGATAAATTCACATTTCATCAATGTAAATAAAGGGATTACAAGTCATCAATAGAGTAAGTAAACCTCAATCTAGAAGCAAGCTCCATAATGTTTGAGTCAACTCTAAAAGATAAGAAGATAAAAGAAAGTGAGCAAAGCACTGATAGACTAGATATGAGCTTGTGCCAGCACATGTAAGTCTCATGAGATGAGGCTCTACTACGGTAAATAAGAGTCTCCGAATATCTCCTAGTCTTCAAACTATGTCTAGCCAACATGGGAACTAGCCTGTGTATTCCACCTAAGAGAGCTAGGTATGTTTCGGTTTCACCTTGGTTTCCACCTCTTTTTAGTGTGCGGAAGACACCAGATTTCATGTTTAGCTCACATGATCTATGTCAGTTAATGCTCAAAAGAAAGTTCCTGGTTTCAATTTAGCCGTGGACCACCCCTTTTTGGTGTGGGGTAAACACTTGATATGGATTCATTTTAGCCGGTGAATCACCCCTTTTTGATGGTGGACAGACACTGGATTTCATGTTAACTCGCATGATCTAGGATTCACTTTGATAGGTAAAAGTTCAATTAATTAAAAGAAAGCCAAATGGTGGGTCTCGGGCCTCTTCCGGACTACCACCGATTTAAATATGCATAAATAATGCCCTTATACCAAGGAGTTCGGGGAATCAGAATTGGTGTGGAGGTCCAATTCTACAACATCTCTCAGGCTCAGCATCACAGATTCCTGCCAGCTGGACCACTCAATGACAACATCAATCTCTTTGAAGAGGCCACAAATCCCTTCCCCAAGGTCGTCATGATCGGCGTACTCCCGGACTGGAAATGATTGATACAGATGGGGGATTATCTTATCCAATGCTTGATCATTGTTCTTCTTCATCTTCATCTTGTAAGCTGTGGGAATGTACCCCAAATCATATCTCGCTCCTTTGAAGGGAACTTGAATGGGTTCAATAATTCCTTGGGAATTCCTTCCCAATACGAAACCTGGTTCAAATACATTTTGAAACCTCACAGTGGCAATCATTTTGCACATTGCAGGCATGGGAGGCTGTGGGGCCAAATACTCACCAGTGGCATTTACCAGCTCTACCGTGTAGAAATCCGTACCTCGAGACACTTCATCGATAATTGGCACCTGCCTTTTGGAGTGAATCCCTTTGATGTGAATAACCAGCTCTTGGTCCTTCCAGACGAGCTTCATCATCTGGTGAAGAGTAGAAGGCACAACTCCATCCATATAGATGAAAGTCCTTCCCAAAAGAAGGTTATAGCTGGTATCAATGTCCAAGACCTGAAATTGTGCACTGAACTTTGCCGGACCCATCTTGATGACCAAGTTCACTGCTCCCAATGTGTATCTCTGAACCCCATCAAAGGCTCTCACATTGACTTGGTTTTGTTCAAGCTTCCCCAAGTCAAACCTTAACTGTCTCAGAGTCGACAACGGGAAAATGTTAAGACTAGATCCATCATCCATCAAGACGTGGTTTATGACCTTCTCACAGCATATGACAGTGATATACAACACCTTGTTGTGTGACTTCCCTTCAAAGGGCAACTCGTCGTCGCAGAAGCTAATCCGATGCCCTCAATAACTTGATTGATCATAACTGCCACATTATTGCTGCTTGTGCCCACATGCACATACGTATCATCAAGAGCCTTCATCAAGGCCTGTCTATGAAATTGGGAGCTCATCAGCAGGGCCAACACGGAAATCTAAGTGGAGTTTTTTTCCAAATACTTCACAATCGAATAGTCTTTTGGTTGCATTTTTCTCCAAAACTCCTCAGCTTCACCCTCACTTATCGTCCTTTTTCCTTCATCCTTCTTCTGTCTTCCAAAAGCCAACTCCTCGGGAGTATAGCACCTCCCATATCGGGTCATGCCCTGAGCAGCAGCAGTTTCAATCAAAACTTTGGCCTAGCTGGAGTTTTCAATGGCACCAAGGCAACAACCTTTTCGGGTGTTAGGATCACGAACTTCTTTTTCTCTTTAATGCTCAGTGAAGCCACAACCTTTTCTAACTCATCATGGACAATCGTAGTGATCACCTTGGTAACACACCAGTCATCATCCGTCTCTATCATATTGATGCCTCCCTGGTTCGACAAAGGATTGGTGTTGACATTAGGCGCGACTGTTTGGAGAGAAACCACTTCTTCGTCGATCAGATCTAGAATCTTGTGTATGAAGTTGATACAGTCCTCAGTATCATGTTTAACGCTGTTGGAGTGAGATTTACGCCTTTGATCGGGTCTGTAGAATTTGGAACTAGTATACACCGGCTTGGGCCCCACCGGGTGAATGTATCCAGCCGCAGCCAGTCGCTCGTACAACTTTGTTCGGCTTTCAGCGAGTGTGGTAAAGTTTCTAGGGGGCTTCTTCTCAAATCTTGGTCGAGGTGGATCATAACTGCATTGTTAGGGAGGAGGCATATGTTGATAATTTTGGGTATTTTAATGGGGAGTTTGGTTTGTTGGATAAAGATTTGTTTGATAATTTGTCGATGGAGCTTGGTAATTCGGAGGGGTATTTTGGTAGAGTGGAGCTTGGACTTGATATACTGGAGGGGGTGCTCTGTAGCTTGACTGCACATTGGCACAATTAGGAGCAACATTTTGGTAGATAGGGGAAGGAATTGGTAAAGTGGAGGAGAATTTTGGTAAACGGGAGATGGATTTTGGTAATTTGGAGGGGGGCATTTGGGTATGAGGAGGTAGCATTTGGATACCCAGCTTGCATATAGCAAGCCTGTTAAGAACTCTGGGAAGGTCGAGAATGACGTTGATAGGATGATGGTCTTTTGGGGGTCTCCTCCCCTCATAAGATACAACAGAAACATCTTCTCTTTTTTTCTTCAACAAACCCGATGATCCGAGCGACGCGACAACACGTTCTATTTTCCCTGTTTTCAAACCATCTACGTAAGTCTCACCAATCTGACTACCTCAGCAAATTTTGCTCCAATGAGCAACATGATTCTATCATAGTATTTGGGCTCTTGCACCCGTACAAACACTTCAACTATCTCTTTTTTGGACATGGAAGGCCTTACTCTAGCTGCTTCTTTTCTCCATCTGTATGCAAACTCTTAGTAGCTTTATGTGGACTATTGCTTCATCTTTTCCAGGGAGTAACGATCGGGAACGATTTCCACGTTAGAAGAAAACCAATCGATAAAATACTTGGCCAGGGAATTACAACTGGGCCATTGCCTAGTCTCATGGGAAGTGAACCATTCTAGAGCCTCTCCGCATAGACTTCGGCTAATGAGCCGCATCAGTAAAGCTTCATCTCTACCAACCCCGACAAGCTGGTCGCAGTAGGCTCTCAGATGAGACATAGGATTCCCTACTCCTCCGAAAGTATAAAATTTTGGATTCTTGAACGCTTCTGGGAGGTCCAGATTCGGATAAATTCACAAATCCTCATAGTTAAGACCAACAATGTCGGGGATGCATTGGAACTCCTTCACTGCTTTCCTGATATCTTCTTTTATATCCACCTTTGCCTCTTTCTTTGCCCTCAATTTTCTTTCCTATTCCTCGTAATGGTCCAGCTCAGAACCATGCACATCGTGCTCAGTCGGGACGAGAATCTGGAAATTTGTTCTTTTAGGTAGGGGTGGAGCGACGGAAGGACTTTGGGCATTTTGGATGGTTTGGTAGTTTTGCGGATAAGTTTGAGGATTGGTATTTTGATTTAAGTGGTGGTGGGATGTTTGGGGATTGAAAGCATTTTTGTTTTGGTTTTGATTCTAGTTTTGTGGTGGTGGAGCGATTTGATGTTGGGTATTTTGAGGATGAGATGGCATTTTGGAATGGTTGTTTTGAGGATGTGGTGGAGTCTGGTAGGAGGCGGAGGCATACTGAGGATTTTGGGTAGTCAAATCGATGATAGAGGGATTTTGGGCAGGAGGAGACGACTGATTCTGAGCTGAATCCATATTTGAAGAGGGGAAGTAGAGAGGAGGTCTCCCATCAGCAGTGTTAGAAGTAAAACCTGATGGAGGCAGATCCTGTCTCCTTTAAATCTCCACCCTCATTTCTGCAATCTGTTGCATTAATTGCATAATCAGTTTGTTCTGATCCGCTATGGTGGGTTGAGCCACCATAACGTCAGTGAGACTGATTTCTTCGTTATTGTCTCCCATTACTGTTTTTCCTTTGTCTGAATCTTGTTTGGGGAAGGAATCGACAGGCCCTTTGGATCTGATGAAGTAGGGATGATCTTCCAGCTTAATCGACACAGATCAGTTTCGAAGTACCTAAGGAGGAAAACAAATCAAAGGCAAATTTGTCAGTTTAAGTTCTAAATACAAAATGTATAATATCACACAGAGAGCAGATAAATACACAAGTTGCTTTATTTGAGGATATTTTTAAGCCACGAGTAAGGAAGGAAACATATTTTTTAACAACCAGGAGTTTGCTTGTTTTGTTAGTTTGACACCATCTCAGAAAGGCTAAATCACATTGAGCTAAGGTCTTCTTGCATCTATTCTTTGACGTCCGTTGATATTGTCTTCACATTTCCTTGTAGCATGAAAAGGGGGAGAATGGAAATTCTAAATATAGGGGCCGGGCCTTGGAAGGCTTCCTACGTTTCTCACAAGGAGAATTCAGGCGCATTTCTGGCTAACATACTTGTGGTTTCGGAATCTACCTCTGCTTCTCTTGCTTCCCTTTCCTGAATCATCAGTCGAATCATATCCAACTTTTTACTTAAGTCCTCTATCTATCTCGATGTCTTTCTTCTTCTTCATTTTTGATACCAAATCCTTATCCAGTGTTGCAGTTGCGGCTTTGTAGACTGCTCTGGCAATTTCGACACTGATGTTGACATCCTTTGAATAAGAGCAATATCGCGGTGAATCAATTAAAAAAGAATTTAGTTAAATTTTTTTAAAAAGGTTTAAAAAGGTTAAAGGGGTAAAATGAGTTTAAAGGGATTAAAGGGAGTCGCCGCCTAATTTTTAGGAAAACTAGGAAACCAATTAACAAATTAACTTAAAAGATAGTCTACGAGACCAATTGATCTAGGTAAGGGGTTCAAATTATTTCGAAGGGAAGGGGTTAGACATCCTTCACAATCCACACTTATGGTTCCCAACTGAGTTTATTTTTTCAAATTGAAGAGGAGAATAAAATATTGTACAAATATAATAAATACTCAATATACACAATAAAATGCAATAATAATATCGGCCTAAGGTTTGCCTAACATCGGTATATACAAAATAATGAATTTTTAAAAAAGGTAATTCGAACTCCTTTCGAATAGCTTCAAGGAAGCAAGTCTTGGATACCTGTAAACACACTTAGTGAAAGTGTTAGTAATAAATAAATATGAATAAAATTGAATATATGAAATAATAATTTGAAACAAAAAATTCGTCTTATTAACATAGGCCTTAGAAATCGACGGTAATTTCTTCATCGGCCAAATTTAACAAATATATAATATAAACTTAATTTAATTTTCCGTCTTTCAAAATGGGGAGGCCTCCAAAACCGACGGAGAGATTTTATTATTGGCCAATTTTAACTTATGACCTGTATAAATATTAATGATAACGAAAAGTGAAAGTAACAAAATACGAGAAGAAAATAACATGCCAATAATAATAAATGTAACATATCATCAAAATGAGGTATGTCTACCACAAAACTCAAGTTAATGGAAAGCTTTTAATATTTACAAAATGAATGTGTGGAAACTAAGCTTTTAACTCAAAAACCAAAATAATATAACTAAAAGAAAGGGGAATATAATAACAAGTGCCTGATTGATGTAAAACATTCCAGAAAGTGAAATAGTGCATTAATTATATTATAACTAAATACCAAAATAAAATTACAGCAAAACACAATTACTTTAACTATGACTAAACAACTCAGTAAATAAATTAATTTACCAATAACAATAAGCAACAGAAACCAACTCAACAAGCAATGACAACAATAATAATAAAATTATGAGAAAGAGCCCAACATTACAAAGATAATGCAACAATTAATATAAATGTCATAATAAAATAGTGACTAATATGATTTGTCAAAATATTACCATTTTTGGGAAGATCTGAAATTATTCTCACCAGATCTTTGAGCGACAGCGTTATTATTCGCCGGTGATGTACCCACGCCGGAAAAAAAAGTGAAAGAGTTGGATGGAATACCTACAAAATAAATCAAAATCGTAAAGAAAAAAAAGGGAAGGGACTGTTCCATTTAGCTCTTATTTTGATCCAGTTAATCTGAGCTTGAAGCTCCTCACTGGAGCTACTTTATTGCAGCGAGCAAAGGGGCAAAACGGGAATGGGGTTTTGGAGTTTCTGATTCTTATTTGCTGGAGAAGGAGGAAATGGGATGATGGGTTAGTTTGGTTGCTGGTGACAACATGAAAGAGGAGGGAATGGGGTCTACTTGTGGTGGGTCTGGCGAAGCTTTGGCCGGAAATGGGTGATGGTTGGCTACTATGGTGTTTTCCAGGTGGAGGAAGGGAGGAGGGTTGCTGGAAAAAATGGAGAAAATGAAATGGGATTTGGGAGGTGGTTTTGACTTCGCCGGAAAATGCTCCGGGAAGGGTGGTGGCCGGAAAAGTATGTACACTAAAGAATATCTTTAAGATTTAGAAAATCTGGAAAAAAAATTAGTCCTATAATTTATCCACCACCCAAAAACCTAATGGACCAACTATTTCATATATAGGGAGTTGAAAACTATGGGCCCAAGCTATGAGCTTGAGGCTGTGACCCAAAAAATGTCGATTGATAAAATATCTGTGTATAATAATTTTATTCAAATTTGAATGAATTTTTAGATTGCGCAGAATATCAAAATGAATATTAATTAACAATGTAACAGAGAAAGAAAATGAATATAAAAAATGAAATAAACCTAATCAATTATATGTAACAGTGCAATTTAACATAAATAATTATTCTATAAAAAATGAACAAATATTTGAATGTCTGGTTGTGACAAGATAATATAAACATAACAACCCATAAAAATCTTAATAGATAGAGGAAAAGGATGATTATCAACAAATTTCATTAAAATGACAAAAACATGCAATTTGAACTATTTAAAATAAATGACGTATTAATTTTAAAACTATTATATCGAAATTTGGTGTCAACAACTTGCCTCTTTGTTTGATTAGGATCGGTGAAAGAGATCCTGGTCAAACAAAGTTGACGAACCCAAATTTGGCTTGATAAACTTTGAACAAAACAATTGAGACACTAGTAGAGCTTTTGAGCAAGATTCTACGTCCGTCGACTGGACTGAAAATAATAAACAAAAGACAGACATTAATTGTAAACTGAGAATGTTCACATACCTTCGATGTTACTTGCAAAATATCACAATGAAGGTGGTGTACATTTTTAAAAGAAGGATGATGCGAATAACATGTCACTTTGAACGAGGTGACAACCCAACGTGTCTCTTTGAAAGGCGGACGACCCAACTTGAACTTAACATGTCACTTTGAACGAGGTGACAACCCAACTTGTCTCTTTGAAAGGTGGACGACCCAACTTGAACTTAACATGTCATTTGAAGGGAGATGACAACCCAATCATGTCTCTTTGAAAGGCGGACGACCCAATTTGATCATAACATGTCATTTGAAGGGAGATGACAACCCAATCATGTCTCTTTGAAAGGCGGACGACCCAATTTGATCATAACATGTCATTTGAAGGGAGATGACAACCCAATATTGAACTTAACGTGTCATTTGACGGGAGATGACAACCCAATTTTGAACTTAAAGTGTCACTTGAAGGATGTGACGACCCGACATGTCTCTTTGAAAGGTGGACGACCCAACTTGAACATAGCATGTCACTTTGTACAAGGTGACAACCCAACTTGTCTCTTTGAAAGGCGTACAACCCAATTTGAGCTTAACATGTCACTTTGAACGAGGCGAAAACTCAACGCGCCTGTTTGAAAGGAGGACAACACAATTTGAACATAACATGTCACTCTTTGAAAGACGGACAACCCAATTTCAACATAACATATCACTTTGAACGAGGTGACAACCCAACGTGTGTCTTTGAAAGACAGACAACCCAACTTGAACTTAACATGTCATTTGAAGGGACATGACAATCCAATCTTGAATTTAATGTGTCATTTGAAGGGAGATGACAACCCAATCTTGAACTTAATGTGTCATTTGAATGGAGATGACAATCCAATCTTGTCTCTTTGAAAGGTGGACGACAACTTGCAACTTAACATGAATGCCATATCACAAAATATGCAATATCAATGTTAGTAGCAAATATAACATAAATTATGCAAACATGACCATATGAACAAGGTATTAACCAATGCAACGATTCAAACTTAATAACATCATGAATTAAATAAAATATCAATTTATAATGGAATAACACAATAAAAAGTGTCATATTTAATGGCATGACAAACCAATTTCAAAAGAATTAATTTATTTAAGATAATAAATTAATTTCTAAAAGATATCATTTTGAAAGTTATGACGACCTAAAATTAAAAAAATGTCATTTTGAAGGGTATGACTATCCAAATTTAAGAAAATGTCATTTTGAAGGGTATGACGACCCAAATAAAAAATTGTTAGACGACCCAAAAAATAAACAAAAATGTCATTTTGAAGGATATAACGACTCAAAAATAAAAAATGTCATTTTAAAAGGTATGACTACCAAAATTAAAAAGATGTCATTTTGAAACGTATGAATACCAAAAAATAAAAGATGTCATTTTGAAAGGTATGACTACCGAAAAATTGCAATTTAAACTTTGAAATGGTCCACAAAGTTATTTGGACGAATATCAACAATGAAACGGTCCACAAAATTAGTATAGATAAAATATCAACAATGGAACAGTCCACATAGTTGGTATGGACAAACATGGGGGATTAATATAAAATGATGTCAATTCGAAAGGTATGACGACCCAAATTTAAAAGGTTATTTTGAATGGTATGACTATCAAAAAATAAAAAGATGTCATTTTGAAGGGTATGACTATCAAAAATGCAATTTAAACTTTGAAATGGTCCACAACGTTATTTGGACAAATACGATGATAAAAATTTAAAATGATGTCAATTTGAAGGATATGACGACACAAATTTAAAAAAGATGTCATTTTGAAGGGTATGACTACCATAAATAAAAAAGATCTCATTTTGAAGGGTATGACTACCGAAACTAAAAAAGAAGTCATTTTGAAGGGTATGACTACTGAAAAATGCAATTTAAACTTTGAAATGGTCTACAAAGTTTTTTGGACAAATATGAGGCATAAATTTAAAATAATACCAGTTTGAAGGTATGACGACCCAAATTTAAAGAGATGTCATTTTGAATGGTATGACTACCAAAAAATAAAAATGTGTCATTTTGAAGGGTATGACTACAAAAAAATACAATTTGAACTTTGAAACAGTCCACAAAGTTATTTGGACAAATATCAACAATGAAACGGTCCACAAAGTTGGTATGGACAAATATGGGAAAGTAGATTTTAACCCATTTTTATTTTATGAACAATGAAACATATTTTAACTTGGTTAGTAACAACAAAAGTATTGTACAAAAATTTCTCACAATTTTTCTCTTTCAACTGAAATTGACATCGAGGTAATTCCTATGGATTCAAGTGGACCTCAAATGTACTCACGTAACGACAAAATCTGTCCATCTTGCTACAAACAAATTCTTTAAACTAGACCTAACATCATGTTTCAAGTTCCCTCACAAGAAAGAAAATTTCAATTTGCGCATATTTAAAGTGTTTGGATTTAGGAGCATATTGAAAAAACAGAAAATATTCAACGCATGCAATTGTGATACCATAGGCTTGACCTTCATGTAAATCTCCACTAATGTGAGAACATTTGAATTGAAATCATGTAGGGCTTGTTAATAGCTTGTAATGCAGGCTTAGGGACCGGTAGAATAATCATTTGGGATTAAAGTAACTTATTCCTTCTTTAGCATTGCACTAAATAGATGCTTTCAACATTATTACGCTTTTAGCGTTTGATTCTCTTTGTTGTCCCTTCCTTTTGCACTTTTGACTTCTTTAAAACTTTGTTTATCTGAGTTTTTCCCTTTTGAATTTTCTCCTTTTTGTTTGGAGTGTTTATCTTCTTTTCTTGAAATTCTGCTTGCTTAAACTTATGGGGAATTTCGAACACTTCGTATTTTTTCTTTGTTTTGAAGTCATTTTTGTTTTTATGACATTCAGGGACTTTGATCACTTTTGTCTTTGACAAATTTGGACTTTGGATCTTCTCTTATAACTTGCATGTCTTCAGTGCGCTCAAGAAAGTCTGGTCAAAAGAGGGATAGTGCGTAAAAGCACTCAGAAAAGGTATAGGCTAAGATGTGGTTGTCCAAAGAAAAGACTTAAGGCTCAAAGTGGAACACACTAAGAATATATGTCATTTGGTAGGCTTTGAAAGGCTCAAACGGGTCAAAGAAGGCCTACAATCATTTTTCAAATCAAACATTACTCATAATTTTGCCTCAATAACATTTAGGCCAAGTTCTAGATCAACAATGCAAAATAATTGAATCTAATTCAAAACTCACCACACAATGCACATGAAACAATGAATCTGATTTTGTTCTAATCTTGAATGTATACAAGAGAATTTTACAAGTGTGACAAAAGTCTGTAGGAGAGGTACCAAAAAGAATCTATGGTTTAACAAGAAGTCAATCTTGTTTATTGTACACATTATTTTCACATGCACACTTGAACTGTGTTGACACTAACCAAGTCAAAAAATGATTTTAAAATATAAACATTAAAAGAATAAAAAATAAAATATCTTTTGAATAAAGAATACTGAACCCAATAAGGGCTGCCTATGTATCTCATTGATGAGAATATGGTTTGCGTAGTTCTTCAAGACATGATATAAAACCTATATTTGAACAAATAAATTTTTAGAAGGAAAAATAATAGGAAGGAAAAACCAATGAGTCAGATTAAAAGGCGGGCGACCAAATTTACCAAAAAGTATTTTTAATTATTTAAAGAAAACTTAACAAGAATGAAGAAATCAAAGAGTCACATTGAAGGCGGACCACCTAAATTTAATGAAAAAAGAATTTTTATAAATTAGAGAAAAACAACAAAAGTAAAAAAATTAATGAGTTACATTGAAGGGTGGACAACCCAACTTAACAAATTTCAAATAAAACCATCTTTTGTAATGAAATGCAGGTTAAATAAAATCAAAGTTATACAATGAATATGACATCATATACAAAAAATTAATGCAAAATATACGAACTAACTCGGAGTGAAGCTTAATAAATTCTGGAGTCTATGTACAACCTTGGTGAAATTTTTATGGGCATTCGTTAAAAATTTTGCCCCTGTTTCAGCTTCAACAAACCTCTGGTATTTAACAACTTTCTCCATTGTAAAATTTTTGAAGACTTCCGCAAAAATTTTGCCCTAGTTTCTTTATTAAAAATTTGCAAAGCTTACGGGGAAGATGACCGAGACTTGATGGTGCCTACGTATCTCGTTGAAGTAGGAATCAGGTCAAACGTAGTTCCAACAAATTATAACTTGAATTAAAACTCGCTTGAATTATGAATATTTTAAAAATTAGGTTAGCAAGAATGATTTTAAAATAATGGACTATTATACAACATATTCACATATAACAAGTATATCACATAACATGCAAACAATGAATACATGTCTTATACAAATGTGTCTCGAGTTTTGTGTCATGCTTAATATGAGGTTTTTGCTTCGCTCTACACTAGCTGACTAAGAGTGGGCTTAAAGAGAGACCTGTTTACCCGAGTTGGACAAACTAGTGGATGAAGTATAATAAACAGTTGGATGACCGCAAGCCAACTATTTGTTTATCACTTCAAAAGAATTTCGAAGGTTTTTTTCTGAAGGACAGCCGTGGAAAGCCACGTAACCAGCTTTGTCCTAATGCATTCTATATTCCATTTGGCGGAAATTATGTCATGAAATGCAATGACAATATACAATAAACAATGAATAAATAACGAGTACGATATGCAAATAATCAACAAAATGTAAAAGATATAATGAATAACACAATAAAGAATAATATCCTCAATTTGAAAAAATAAACCCAGAATGTTAGAACCTCTACTTTTCCCAGCATAGTCGCCATTCTGTTGACATCCTTTGAATGGGAGCAACATCGCGGTGACTCAATTAAAAAAGAATTTAGTTAAAATTTTAAAAGGTTTAAAAAGGGTTAAAAGGGGTAAAATGAGTTTAAAGGGATTAAAGGGAGTCGTCACCTAATTTTTAGGAAAAATAGGAAAACAATTAATAAATTAACTTAAAAGATAGTCTACGAAACCAATTGATCTAGGTAAGGGGTTCAAATTATTTCGAAGGGAAGGGGTTAGGCATCCTTTCATATCCACAGTTGTGGTTCTCGACTAAGTTCATTTTTTCAAATTGAGGAGGAGAATAAAATATTGTACAAATATAATAAACATTCAATATACACAATAAAATGCAACAATAATATCGGCCTGAGGTTTGCCTAACATCGGTATATACAAAATAATGAATTTTAAAAAAAATGTAATTCGAACTCCTTTCAAATAGCTTCAAGGAAGCAAGTCTTGGGTACCTGTAAAGACACTTAGTGAAAGTGTTAGTAATAAATAAATATGAATAAAATTGAATATAAGAAATAATAATTTGAAATAAAAAACCCGTCTTATTATTATGGGAGGCCTTAGAAACGACGGTAATTTCTTCATCGGCCAAATTTAACAAATATATAATATAAACTTAATTTAATTTTCCGTCTTTTAAAATGGGGAGGCCTCAAAAACTGGCGAAGAGATTTTATCATTGGTCAATTTTAAATATTAATGATAACGAAAAGTGAAAGTAACAAAATACGAGAAGAAAATAACATGCCAATAATAATAAATGTAACATATGAGGTATGTCTACCACAAAACTCAACTTAATGGAAAACTTTTACTATTTACAAAATGAATGTGTGGAAACTAAGATTTTAACACAAAAACCAAAATAATATAACTAAAAGAAAGGGGAATTTAATAAATAGTGCCAAATTTATGTAAAACATTCCAGAACGTGAAACATTTCATTAATCTATATATATATAAATCTGGATATGAAAGTGCTGATGTGGCAGCCCTCATAGGCCAGCATTAGAATTTATATATTTTATCTTTTTTTAAAGATTTTTTTCTCTTTTTTTTATCTTGATATGTTAGTTAAATTAAATAAATATCCTCTATTGATTATTTCTCTTTAAATTCCTCCATTAATACCTTTATTATTTTAGGTATATATAAGTTACAATTTATCCCTTTAAATATTTAAACCTTTCCCTATTCCTTCTTGAAAGTATTACTAAATTATAATTAAGACACTAATGACCAATATAAGTTACAATTGTAGGTATTGATTACTCCATTACTCTTTTAATTTATTTATTCAATAGTTAAGAATTTATGGATTACTATAAATACTAAAACCATGTCATCTTCACCAATGCAAGAATTTTTTATTTTATTTTTCCTTTCTTCATCATATTTATACTAAATAAAGTACATCAATTTGGTTATTTCTAATTTTATAATATATAGTTTATTTGTTACTAACTTTTACAATGTGGAAGATAAGATGAGCATTTGACAATTTTGGGAATTCAAATTCAATGAGAACAATATCTAATTTGAGTTACCAAGGTACATCACTTTGATTATGTCTAATTTTATATATATATATATAGATTCTTTGTGACTAACTTCTATTGTTAATACTTAACAGTGTGGACGAGTAGACGAGTATATGACAATTTTGGAAATTCAATTTTGATGAGTACAATATTTCAATCATGTTACTCTTTTTATTTCAGTTTGTTTGATGTCTTTTATTTACAATATTTTTTTTGTTCTCTTTTTTTTATTGCTTTTTTCCTCATTATTGATGATTTTAGTGTACTTATTATTTTGCACATTTTTTTAAAAATAATCTTTATTATTTATAATGGAAGACAAGATGAACATATGACAATATTTAAGTTTAACTTTCATAAACTCACAAGGAAAAGGAACCCTACATTAATGTTTATGTCCATTAATCTTCAAATGGTGTAGTGAACATTGAGAGTGTGTACAAATTGAATAATTAGAGGCTAGGATAATTTTCTTTGGTATTCCTACAAAGATTATTTTGTTTATTTGTTTAATTTTAATTTATTTTAATTTTCTTTGGTACTCCAACAAGGATTCTTTGATTAATTTATCTAATTATAATTTATACCTACACTAAATAATATTATTGAAATTTCAGGTATATTAATTTTAACTTTGAAGACTTGAATCGTTTTGTTTATTATCTTTTAAGGTTCTTTTAATGGTTTCAACATTGTATATATTTTATTTTGAATAATGAAATCAATTTTGAGGATTAGGCAATTTCACAATTTTTATTTATGTTTACCTTTTAGAATAATTTAGAAATTGTAACTAAAATATAGGTAAGTTTAAAGTTGTATTTTAGTTAATACATATATATAATTTGGGTTTAATTTATTTGAATACTTTATATTATTTGCGTAATTGAGACTATTTATCTTTCAATCTATTCATTTTTATATAAATAATAGGCAGTATATGATAATTGTAGTAAAATTAGTCAAGATAGAAAATGATTTACAAACATTTCATAATCTAAGATAAGTGAAAGATGAAAAAAAAAATTCATTACTAAAGGAAAGTATAATACTTTTGAAGGAAAAGAATAGATATTAGAAAAAAACTATATTTACATTAAGCTTATTATATTATTAAATTAAATTTAAATTTCATAAAGAGTTCAACTTATTACATTAAATTTACTTTTCTTATTAAAATAAAGAGAATAAATTTAGGATTTTTTTTTTATAATTTCGAAAATCTTAAGCGATTTCAAATTACAAAAGATATAATATTTAAGTACTAATAATAAACTTAATTAAGACTTAAAATTTGATATATTTAGATAAAAGACTATAAAGAATCTTTAGAAATATATTTAGTAATCAACTATTCAAAAAAATTAATTATTTAGCAAATTTAACGAGTAATTTTTTATCGCGCAAAGCGCGGCTAAGTTCACTAGTTATATTATAACTAAAGACAAAAATGAAATTACAGCAAAACACAATTACTTTTACTATGACTAAACAACTCATTAAATAAATAAATTTACCAATAAAAATAAAAAACAGAAACCAACTCAACAAACAAACAATAACAATAAAATTATGAGAAAGAGCCCAACATTACAAAAGATAATGCAACAATAATATAAACGTCTGAACAAAATAGTGACTTATATGATTTGTCAAAATATTTCCATTTCCGGGCAGATCTGAAATCATTCTCACCGGAGCTCTGAGCGGCAACTTTATTATTCGCCGGTGATGTACCCACGCCGGAAAAAAAAGTGAAAGAGTTGGACGGATACCTAAAAAATGAATCAAAATCGTATAGAAAAAAAGGGGAAGGGACTGTTCCATTTAGATCTTATTTTTCTCTAGTTCATCGGAGCTTGAAGATCCTCACCGGAGCTACTTTGTTGTAGAGGGCAAAGGGGAAAAACGGGGATGGAGTTTTGGAGTTTCTGGTTCTTATTTGCTGGAGAAGGAGGAAATGGGATGATGGGTTAGTTTGGTTACTGGTGACAGCATGAAAGAGGAGGGACTGGGGTCTTCTTGTGGTGGGTCTGGCGAAGCTTTGGCCGGAAATGGGTGATGGTTGGCTACTATGGTGTTTTCCAGGTGGAGGAAGGGCGGAGGGTCGCTGGAAAAAATGGAGAAAATGAAATGGGATTTGGGAGGTGGTTTTGACTTCGCCGGAAAATGCTCCGGGAAGGGTGGTGGCCGGAAAAGTATGTACACTAAAGAATATCTTTAAGATTTAGAAAATCTGGAAAAAAAATTAGTCCTATAATTTATCCACCACCCAAAAACCTAATGGACCAACTATTTCATATATAGGGAGTTGAAAACTATGGGCCTAAGTTATGAGCTTGAGGTTGTGACCCAAAAAATGTCGATTGATAAAATATCTGTGTATAATAAATTTATTCAAATTTGAATGAATTTTTAGACTGCGCAGAATATCAAAATGAATATTAATTAACAATATAACAGAGAAAGAAAATGAATATAAAAAAATGTGATAAACATAATCAATTATATGTAAAAAAAATACAATTTAACAGAAATAATGATTCTATAAAAATGAAAAAATATTTGAACGTTTGGTTGTGACAAGATAATGTAAACATAACAACCGATAAAAATCATAGTACTTCGAGGAAAAGGATGATTATCAACAAATTTCAATAAAATGACAAAACATGTAATTTGAACTATTTAAAATAAACGACGTATTAATTTTAAAACTATCAGACCGAAATTTGGTGTCAACAACTTAATCCCTCTTCTTTAACCTCTTGAATTTCCTGCATGATTTGCTCTATTTTTCTCTGTAACTCTTCTCCGGTAAGTTCCATCCTGATATTCTTACCCTTTCCCATAGCTGCGATTTTGCCTTTCCTGAGACGATAGAGTAGTGTTTTAGGATTTGGAGATAGGATTTTGCTTTTGATTTAGAAACTCAAGACTCGGAAAATTTGGTCAGACTTTGTAATAGTGACTCGTATATCTTTTGACAATTTCTGACAGGAAGTGGGTTTACGATATCCTCATTCACATCAACATAGGACATAAACAGTTACAAAATACATATATCACGTCCTAATCATGTATGTGGACCTTTTGTTCCATGGGTAGACCTAACGATCTAAAGGATTTATTGCGTCATTTAATACATATTGTTTCACCCACCAAAATAATCTTCACAAATAATTATAGAATCCGTTATAGAGTTTTAGTCAAAATGGGTGTAAATTTTTGGGAAGGGGAATACATTGAAAATACAATAGAAAACAATCCCACGCTAGGGAATTAGACAGTTGACAATCCTGCTCCTCCTCTTGCTTTTTCTACCTCCTCGCGGATGATGTACTTGCTTGTTACCACGTACGGCTCAGCAAACACAACTTTAGAATATGGCGGCACGACCCGATGAGTGTTGATCTACTCGTCCAGGTTTGCATCTAGACGCATAAAATAGGACCTTGCATCGGCTAAATCTTGTGACATAACAGCTAAGGACCTCTGTTTTTCGAATTCTCTGGATTGGTATTCTTGCTCCCTTCGTCAAAATTCCTGTTCCCTTTGGTCCCGTTCTTGCTGAAAATGGTATGCGTGGATCTGGAGCCTCATTTGGACGTCTTCAATTTCTCGACCCACACATGGTGTCGGGTCCACTACACCACACAAATCATCTTGAAACCATGTTTTGAATTCATCAACATACCTGACTTCGTATCTATTTTAAGCGATACTTCCTTTCATGTTGACGCACACGACCCACTCCTGGAGGATGGTTTTGGTGAAAGGTATTTCAATACACCCGTTATAATCAATAACGAAGGAGCTAGTACCCCCTTGGGCGGGTGTTGTTTATCTCTTGCCGAATTGCCGCATCACCCTAGTTGGGTTGTAGGGTCGCATTCCTCTAATGCCGGGAAGGACCAAAAAAAGACGTTTGACCCTTCGAGCCGCTATCTTCTCTGACATAAAATTCTGAAGCATCCACTGTATGTCTCCTATTAGTAGGTCATAAAATACTCTTGCCCATGCATACCTTGTATTGTGAATTGGGTACCTGCGGACGCTTAGATAGAACACGTAATTGTCAAAGGGACTCGTCTGACTCGGTTTGGACAACTCTTGCTGCTGGGCATCGTCTCTTTTACATAGATGTTCTGTCATCCACCACTGAAGCGGGATGTTGCACCCTTGGAAAAATTGTATGTCACGACCAGAGTCTAGACCCCAGACGAGACCGACGTCGTTGACCTTTCAAAGGTCGCAGACAAACCTACATACGTCATTCTTACTTCATCTAGATTAATTTTAGCAGAAAATTTGAAAATTTTTGTTTCGTAACATGTTTACTAAACATTCTATTACGTATATAATTGTTCAACATCAACCATCTAACATTAAGATCATCAAATGAAAGAAATAGTTCATAGCTGCATTAAATGTGTACTTGCCAGAACGACACCAATACAAAGTCTGAAATGAAATGGGAAATGAAACACTAGTGGAACATGCTCCACTAGCTAAAGCCTAAATCTAAGCTAGATAATAATAGTATATAGTCTTGAAAGCATGAGGGCCTACCATGTCCGGATGAAAGCTCCACGTTCGGACAGCTGCAACGTCATTCTGTAAGCTCTAGCGTCCACCTGTGCCTGCACCTAAAAGTTTAGAGTTTTATGGAATTAATACACACTTGTACTAAGTATGGGTATATGAAAGCACACACCAAGGACGTGCATGAGAAATGATAGCTCTTTCCTAACAACATGATTATGGAAAGTCAAGTCAGTGGACTTGCCAAATTGAGATTAGGAAAGTTAGTGAACTTTCCAAATTTGGATTAGGAAAGTTAGTGAGCTTTCCAAATTTGGATTAGGAAATTCATGCCATGAGAGTAACATGCATCATCATACTTATCAGATTGCACACAGCACATAATATCTTACACATAGCACATATCATATAACATAGAGCACATAACATCATTTATAACACTCATTCATATGCCATGATACCTTGGAATCGTGGACTTCATTTGCAAACACAGAGTCTGCTTCATTCATTCATACGTACTTCATTTTATTTCGTTTATTGGCTAGCGTGAACACCAGCTATACCTAGGATATAGAATTAAGACTTTCATCGGGTTTGCTGTGCAATGATCAAGAATAACCTAGTGTCATTACTTGAGTCTAGCTCACCTCTTGATTATCCTATCCTAACACCTTTGGTATCAATCATTTAATTATGTGCATCATTTGAGTCTGGCCTCATTTATCCATTGGGAACTTTAACTTTAACCGACATATATCATGTGAGCATCATGAAATCCAGTGTCTCCCCCACACCGAAAAGAGGTGGAATCACCAGCCAAAGTGACCCAAAACATGCTAGCGTACATGGCAACTGAACCCAGCTAGATCCCTATATTTGCAGTATAGGTTCGAAGACTAGGAGATATAAAGGGACCCATAACCTGCATGCCGGACAGTCTCAACTCATGAGAGTTATGTGAACCTCCGCCCTTCCCGAAAGAAGGCATCACCGCTCATAGCTAGTCTATCGGTGCTCAGTATAAAGTTCCATTACATTCAACTCATACGTCATGGAAGCTGGCTTCTAGTATGAGGACATCATAGCTCAATAGATGATTTCTCATCTCATCATTAGTATTAAGTTTGTTAATCTCAATACTTTCATTAGAGTGTTCTTAGAGAATGGTCTCTTCATTAACTTTATACTCTCATAGGTGAGTACGTTTTAGTAACATTTACTTAGGATCCTTTAAGATTGCTCCCATCTTTTACATTAGACTCATATCATGTTGTCACCACATTCATTAACATTAGCACATTTGCTCTTCATAATTACTCATCCTTTTTACGTGAATGTTCATTTCATCATATGCTAATGCACTTGGCCATTTAGTGTGTTTCACACGCTTACTTAACCCTTCTAGGGTTTCATCACTTCATTGTTCATTTCATCATTTCATTCTTCATTTCGTCATAAGCCAATGCACTTGGCCATTTAGTGTATCTTACACTCGTACTTAACCCTTCTAGGGTTTCATCATTTCATTACATATATCTTAGGTTCACTTATTTTTAATCGTATGCTAGACTTATGGGTCTATATATACAAGCCATGAGGCTTCATTCATTATTTGTTAAGTGACTCATATCTTCCTAAGATTATGTAGTACATGACTTATGTATCTTGTATGTATGCCAAGATCTTGATTTCGATCTAAGTAGGTGGCATTATTCTTAAACATTTAATTCACGTATGATTTATGTATCAATACGGAAATTTGGGCAAGGGAACCCAAGTTCGAACCGCTTGGACAATACTTACATTTTTCCTTGACATTATTTTTAGTCTTCATGACATTGGGACCCTAGATCGAGCCCTAACATCAACATTCTATATTTATTTTTCTCTTTGGGTCTTCCTCTTATTTGGCCGAAGGGTTGTGGGATCAAACCCCCACAACCCCTTTTTATTTTTCATTTAAAATTTGTTTTGTCAAATTCGCCTAGACCAAGAGGTTGTGGGATCAAACCCCCACAACCTCTTTTTATTTTATTCATTATTTCACTGGAAATAGGGAGGTTTTGGGTTCGAACCCCCACAACCTCCTTATTTTATTTTTAATTTCGCTAGGGCTGTGAGGTTGTGGGTTCGAACCCCACAACCTCCTTATTTTATTTTTAATTTCGCTAGGGCTGTGAGGTTGTGGGTTCGAACCCCACAACCTCCTTATTTTTTTAATTAAAATTGGCTTAGCTAGGCGTTTGGCAGTGAGGTTGTGGGATCGAGCCCCCACAGCCTCACTTTATTTTCTAATTTATTTTGCCCTTCTCCTTTCCAGCCTTGAGGTCGTGGGTTTGATTCCCACCCCTCCCATTTTATTTATTTAAAGTTTTTCATTCTCCTTACTCGCCATTACACCCCATTTTAAATCCCCCCATCCCCATTTCTTTCTTTCTTGCGAGATTAAGGTCCACATGGGTGAGGTCACAAGTTCGAATCCTGGTGGCCTCACCCCTTTAAATTAATTCAATTTTCCAGATTTCCCTTATATATTAAACTTATATTTTTGGATGTACACTTAATCATTTTCTTAACTTATTTTCATCAATATTTCCACTTGAAAACATAGGAAGATTCATGGATCGTTTAACAGTTTTTGGGGTGTATTTCATGGATTCGTTTAGCTAAATTATTGGCGCTCAAATCAGCCCCACTTCCATTTTTATGAACATCATGATTGACATAGGTTTATGTACGTAAAATGACAACCAAAACAATATTAAACTTGAAGCCTTAACTTGAGCTCATTCATAGTAACCTTCACAGTGACATTTTTGCACAAACACACACTTGCACAAACATTCGAGTACATGGGTGCATTTCATACGATTTCAAGTACACAAACGTAATAATAGTCATAAAGAAAACGTCACATACACCTAAATATACCAGAAATCATACCCAACCTATGATTCATTGGAAGCTAATGACAGGGGCATGCAAAAGGGGAAACAATCCTAGTTTTCGAATGACTAATACGAACCTTAAGGGGTCTCTTGGGAAAGGGACCAAGAGAGAAGATAACACATACCTTATTTTGACATTCAAACCTGGAAGTTGCTGTCCAAAAACTCCACTCAAGAACACGTCTAAGCCTCCTCAATATAGTACTCCACTCGAATGACAACCTCCCTTATCCTAGTGTGCGATTAACGTTTGTTTTCTTGTGATTTCGTGTGAGTTATTCAAGTGTGAAGAACTTGGTTTATTTTTCTGCTTTTCTATCTTATTTTGTCAGAGAAATATTGTGTGAAATAATGGGAGAGATTGAGTGTGAGAGTTGAGAGATAGACGTGAGAGAGTGGGAGTTATATTAGACTTAGAAGTCTAGTTTAGGACTTAGTAAATTAAGGTTTTCTTAATTGTTAAAAATCTGATTTTTATTTTATTTTAAATCAGCTAATGAATATTAATTATTAATTAATTACATTAATTCAATAGCTTAAATAAAAATCACAGTAATTCATTGCTTCCACCTAGGTTCAAACCCAGGTGGAGCAAGACTTAACTTTAAGAGCTCCATTTCGTCTCTCTCTACCCAATTTGACCCTCCACCTTATTAAATAAATAATTAATTATATATTTAGGGTAATTAAGATATTACCCTTAGCCTGGAAAAAGGCAATTTTACCCCTAGACCCTCCAAACCTAAGTTTTCCTCCTTTTAAATCCAGTAAAGACTCCTTCTAGTAAATCTTCGTATTCGAGAGTTCTACATGGTTGGACCCAACCTTTACTAGCTCAACTAACTCCCCAAGTTAGTTGGTTTGGATGTAGCAAGGGTTCCGAAGTTTGGTTCTGCGCGAATCAATCCGTGTGAACCCTGGTCTAATCACTTGACACATTAAGTATCACTCAGTATATCCATTTTTAGGGTTGTTACATTATCCCCCCCTTTGGAACATTCGTCCCCGAATGAAACTACTCTTTACTAACAATAAGTAAGTCATCTATAGGACATATGCTTACATAGGTAATTCAATACTCCCCATTAGTGAATATCTGATTCACATATTAACATGATGGTGCACACCCTTGAAACCTACTAGGAGCTTTACATTAATAGACTTAGGAACTCTTTCCTAAACTAGTCTCATCGAAGCATACAACATAAGCAAACATGTAATTCATACAAATCAGCAACCAACATGATGACTCAAACATATTAACTTCATACTAGTGCATAAACACCATACACAATCAAATACATGACAGACTAATTAAGGCTACACACCCGAGACTTCATCAGAGGTGCCTTCCCTGCACCCCTAGACTTGAGTGCGAAGAATCGTTGCCTCCTTGGAGCCTCTTCACTTGGACCATTAGGTTGAACTCTCTCCTTCCTTGTTCTTGACTTCTACTATTCGAACAATCCTTCACCATGTGACCCGGTTTGCTACAAATCTAACAAGCATTAGAGCCCCTCATACACTCTCCTCCATGAAGTTTGACACACTTCCTACTCTTAACTCTGGGCTTGGAATCCCAATCATAGCGATCCTTGGACGAACTTGACTCCCATTGTTGGGAGAGTACCTTATTCAAGCTGGTCTTATCCCTGATTTCAGTACTACTCTACCTTGAAAAATTCGTCTCAGCTTGTCTTGACCTTTTCCCTGCCCTAGTATGCTTCCTATTACTGTTTTCCTCCACTTGTTGGACATGGACCATAAGCCTGGAAAGGCCCATACTGGAATGTAACATAGCTGCCCTACACTCCTCCTCGAGATTATCAGCAGTCCTAGATCCAGTGTAAATGGGAGGATTCTTCCTCGTGAAGTCCCTTAACCTGCTAGCCATGGTGCTGGGCAGGTGCGTTCTCCCTGGGAACACCTGGTTGCTCTACCTTCGTTTCTCCTCGTATTCATCTTTATGAATTTTTAGAGTTGATGTTAGATACGCTCTTAACACCAAGAAACAGACATTACAGAAGGCACGACAAGATCAGACGAAGGGAAATTTTCCAACGCACCATGCATTCTCTAATTCAGGATAGTGGTGCACTTCACTAACATGACTTAGAAACTACTCAATGTGGTTGATGTGAACCTATTATTCTTAAAGTTTAACCTAGTTCTCTGATACCAACTTTATCACGACCGGAGTCTAGACCCCAGACGAGACCGGCGTCGTTGACCTCTCAGAGGTCACAGACAAGCCTTACGTCATTCCTACTTCATCTAGATTAAATTTAGCAGAAAATTTGAAACTTTTTGTTTCCTAAGATGTTTACTAAACATTCTATTACATATATAATTGTTCACCATCAACCATCTAACATTAAGATCATCAAATGAAAGAAATAGTTCATAGCTGCATTATAGTGTACTTGCCAAAACGGCACCAATACAAAGTCTGAATTCAAATGGGAAATGAAACACATGTGGAACATGCTCCACTAGCTCAAGCCTACATCTAAGCTAGATAATAACAGTAGAAATCCTCGAAAGCATAAGGACCTACCAAGTCCGGATGAAAGCTCCACGTCTGAATAGCTGCAACGTAAACCTGTAAGCTCTAGCGTCCACCTGTGCCTGCACCTAACAATTTAGAGTTGTATGGAATTAGTACACACTTGTACTAAGTATGGGTATATGCAAGCACACACCAAGGACATGCATGAGAAAGGATTGCTCTTTCCTAACAACATGATTATGGAAAGTCAAGTTAGTGGACTTGCCAAATTGAGATTAGGAAAGTTAGTGAACTTTCCAAATTTGGATTAGGAAAGTTAGTGAGCTTTCCAAATTTGGATTAGGAAAGTCATGCCATGAGAGTAACATTCATCATCATACTTATCATATTGCACACAGCACATAACATCTTACACATAGCACATATTATATAGCATATAGCACATAACATCTTTTATAACACTCATTCATATGCCATGATACCTTGGAATCATGGACTTGACATTAAGACTTTCCAAAATGAGGGATCAACATATGAGACCTCTACTAGGGAGTCTTAATTAGCAAAAACAGAGTCTGCTTCATTCATTCATACGTACTTCATTTCATTTTGTGCATAGGCTAGTGTGAACACCAGCTATACCTAGGATGTAGTTTAAGACTTTCAACGGGTTTGCTGTGCAATGATCAAGAATAACCTAGTTTCATTACTTGAGTCTAGCTCACCTCGTGATTATCCTATCCTAACACCTTTGGTATCGTTCATTTCATTATGTGCATCATTTGAGGCTGGCCTCATTTATCCATTGGGAACTTTAACTTTAACCGACATAGATCATGTGAGCATCATGAAATCCAGTGTCTCCTCCACACTGAAAAGAGGTGGAATCACCGGCCAAAGTGACCCAAAACATGCTAGAGTACATGGGAATTGAACCCAGCTAGATCCCTATATTGGCACTAGGTTCGAAGACTAGGAGATATAAGGGGACCCATGCCCGGCATTTCCAGACAGTCTCATCTCATGAGAGTTACGTGAACCTCCGCCCTTCCCGAAAGAAGGCATCACCGCTCATAGCTAGTCTATCGGTGCTCAATATAAAGTTCCATTACATTCAACTCATACGTCATGGAAGCTGGCTTCTAGTATGAGGACATCATAATTCAATAGATGATTTCTCATCTCATTATTAGATTTAAGTGTGTTAATCTTAATGGTTTCATTAGAGTGTTCATAGAGACTGGTCTCTTCATTAACTTTACACTCTCATAGGTGAGTACGTTTTAGTAACATTCAGTTAGGCTCATTTGAGATTGCTCTCATCATTTACATTAGCCTCATATCATGTTGTCACCACATTCATTAACATTAACACATTTTCTCTTCATAATCACTCACCCCTTTTTACTTGAATGTTCATTTCATCATATGCCAATGCACTTGGCCATTTAGTGTGTTTCACACTCTTACTTAACCCTTCTAGGGTTTCATCACTTCATTGTTCATTTCAGCATTTCATTGTTCATTTCGTCATATGCCAATGCACTTGGACATTTAGTGTATCTTAAACTCGTACTTAACCCTTCTAGGGTTTCATCATTTCGTTAGATACATTTTAGGTTCACTTATTTTTAATCGTATGCTAGACATATGGGTCTATATATACAAGCCATGAGGCTTCATTCATTATTTGTTAAGTGACTCATATCTTCCTAAGATTATGTAGTACATGACCTATGTATCTTGTATGTATGCCAAGATCTTGATTTCGATCTAAGTAGGTGGAATTATTCTTGAACATTTAATTCACGTACGATTTATCTATCAATACTGAAATTTGGGCAAGGGAACCAAAGTTCGAACCCTTTGGACAATACTTACATTTTTCCTTGACTCTATTTTTAGTCTTCATGACATTGGGACCCTAGATCGAGCCCTAACATCAACATTCTATCTTTATTTTGCTCGTTGGGTTTTCCTCTTATTTGGCCGAAGGGTTGTGGGATCGAACCCCCACAACCCCTTTTTATTTTTCATTTCAAATTTGTATTGTCCAATTCGCCTAGACCAAGAGGTTGTGGGATCAAACCCCCACAGCCTCTTTTTATTTTAATCATTATTTCGCTGGAAATTGGGAGGTTATGGGTTTGAACCCCCACAACCTCCTTATTTTATTTTTAATTTCGCTAGGGCTGTGAGGTTATGGGTTTGAACCCCCACAGCGTCCTTTTTTATTTTTAATTAAAATTGTCTTAGGTAGGTGTTTGGCAGTGAGGTTGTGGGATCGAGCCCCACAGCCTCACTTTATTTTTTCTAATTTATTTTGCCCTTCTCCTTTCCAGCCTTGAGGTCGTGGGTTCGATTCCCACGCCTCCCATTTTATTTATTTAAAGTTTTTCATTCTCCTTACTCGCCTGTAAACCCCATTTTGAATCCCCCCAGCCCCATTTCTTTCTTTCTTGATAGATTAAGGTTCCACATGGGTGAGGTCACTGGTTCGAATCCTCATGGCCTCACCCCTTTAAATTAATTTAATTTTCCAAATTTCCCTTCTATATTTTAGCCTAAACTAAACTTATATTTTTTGCTGTATACTTAATCATTTTCTTAACTTATTTTCATCAATATTTTCACTTGAAAACTTGGGAAGATTCATGGATTGTTTAACACTTTTTGGGGTGTATTTCATAGATTCGTTAAGCCAAATTATTGGCACTCAAATCAGCCCCACTTCCATTTTTATGAACATCACGATTTACATAGGTTTATGTACGTAAAATGACAACCAAAACAATATTAAACTTGAAGCCTTAACTTGACCACATTCAAAGTAACCTTCACAGTGACATTTTTGCACAAAGACACACTTGCACAAACTTTCGAGTACATGGTTGCATTTCATACGGTTTTAAGTACACAAACGTAATCATAGTCATCAATAAAACATCACATACCCATAAATCTACCAGCAATCATACCCAACCTACGATTCATTGGGAGTTAATGACAGGGGCATGCAAAGGGGAAATAGTTTAGTTTTCGAATGACTAATACGAACCTTAAGGGGTCTCTTGGGAAAGGGACCAAGAGAGAAGAAAATCCATACCTTATTTTGACGTTCAAACCTTGAAGTTGCTTCAAAAAAACTCCACTCAAGAACACGTCTAAGCTTCCTCAATATTAATTCCACTTGAATGACAACCTCCCGTAGCCTAGCGTGTGATTAACGTTTTTTTTCTTATGATTTCGTGTGAGTTCTTCAAGTGTGAAGAACTTGGTTTATTTTTATGCTTTTGTATCTTATTTTGGCAGAGAAATATCGTGTGAAAGAGTGGGAGAGATTGAGCGTGAGAGTTGAGAGATAGAGGTGAGAGAGTGGGAGTTATATTAGTCTTAGGAGTCTAGTTTAGGACTTAGTCAAAATAAGGTTTTCTTCATTATTAAAAATCTGATTTTTATTTTATTTTAAATCATCTAATGAATAATAATTTTTAATTAATTACATTAATTCAATAGCTTAAATAAAAATCACATTAATTCATTGCTTCCACCTAGGTTCGAACCCGGGTGGAGCAAGACTTAACTTCAAGAGCTCCATTTCGTCTCTCTCTCCCCAATTTGCCCCTCCACCTTATTAAATAAATAAATAATTATATATTTAGGGTAATTACGATACTATCCTTAGCCTGGAAAAAGATCATTTTACCCCTAGACCCTCCAAACCTAAGATTTCCTCTTTTTAAGTCCGGTAAAGACTCCTACGAGTAAATCTTCGTATTCGAGAGTTCTACAAGGTTGGAACCAACCTTTCCTAGCTCAACTAACTCCTAAAGTTAGTTGTCTTGGATGTATCAAGGGTTCCTAAGTCTGGTTCGATGCACATCAATCTGTGTGAACCGTGGTCTAATCATAGGCAGTCTTGACACATTAAGTATCACTTAGTATATCCATTTTTAGGATTGTTACATTGTAATCTGTTCTTACACAAACTTAGAGCTCGGTAGATATCAACCAAAATAATCGGGGCCAAACTGTAGTGTTTCTTTGCTTCTTCCTCTTTACCAATCCCCCTAAAGAAGGCGTCTACTACCATCACAATCCGGGTATCGATTCTTTTCCTTCATCTTGACTAAACACTATCGTTCCTAAAAGGGACGCGGAGAACGTGATAGTCTGCGTCTGTCTCCAAGTACTATGATTATGGAACTCGTTTGGAAATTTTTTGAAATAGCCGTCGTGCCCCCATCTTTCAAAAAACTTCATCAATGGAATATTTTGAGTATCCAGCTAATCCACATCCACTAGCAGCAACATGTTTTTCAATTCTAGATTGGTCGGTCTATCTGGTAGCAAGATGTGATGATCTGGATGCTTTTTCCTCTTGCCACATGTTCCGATTGAGTCTAAACAATCTTTTATCTCTTCTAGTGTCAGTGTTATTTTGGCATCTCCAAATTGGAAAACCATCCTTTTGTTGTCCCAAAACTGAGTAATTATCTCGATAAACTCGAGCCAAACCTTGAAGTCCATTACGAAGGTAGGTGACCCAAGTAAATTGAGATTTCTCTCTTTTGACAGTCTTTGAGGTTTTTCCACCACACACGAAGAAAGTCAGGTGTCTCGGTGACCATTTTGAAATCGAGGAACTGGTTTGGCATCTACAAAAACATACAACTAGTTAGTTGCCACCCCCCAAGATACAACAGTCCGTCAAAGACACAAACATTCTTCAGATTACACATAATTAAGATCGTCCTATTGAGCCGTGGGCTCTTTGGACTCAGGGAAGTCTTTTCTAATGGGCCCAACACTCCTTGAGTGTTAGGTCATCTTAGGCCAATGCGCTACTTTTGGGATTTGGTTTCGCTCTATCTTAGTTTGACTAAGAGTGGACTTTCTTTATATTGGAAAAGGTGACCCAAGCTGACTACTTGGGCTGGGACAGTTAACGACCGTTGACTATTAGGAAGCCAACTACATTCGTCAAGGTGCCCTGAGAAAGATTTGGTTAACGAACGATTGCGAGCCTGCATAATAGTCCTTTAAGAAATAAATGTCGTTTAACGTAGATGTTATGCCGTGGAATGCAACAGTTTAAAGTGCGATAGTTAAAACAAGCAAAAGTTAATTTTCACATAACCAAACAATGTTAGTTTTAAGGTGAGAATCCTCTGTTTTCCAGCAGAGTCGCCATTTCTGTTTTATATATTTTCGGAAAAATAATATTTTTATAAATTTTTTGACTTTTTAGAGTCACCACTTACTTTTGAGAAAAATTAAGAAAACTTGATTTTCAAAAGATTAAAACAGTACCTAGTGAAAACTATTAAGGGTGTTCGGGGATTCATATTTATATTTTAGGAAGGTGTTTAAGACACCTGAAATACCCACTAATGTGGTTTTTTGGCAACTAACTTATTTGGCTAAAAATTGTCTAAATTAAATTTGAGATAAAAATATGTTTAGAATTGCTTTGAAAGTTGAATATTAACCTATTATCTAAGTGAGTTATTTGATTTGTAAAATTTTATTTTTTAGTTTATTTACTTAATCGGCTTGACTTAAATAAAAAGAAATAAAGTCTTCGCGGGGATTCGAGGTTTCCAACTCTAAAGTTAATGATGAATAAGCGGATAATTAACAAAAATATAAAAGAGAGATAGAGAGAGATGGTAGGGTCCAAATTCGGATTCTATCCGCCTGGACCGATTTTGGACCCATTTTGTTTTGGGTTTTTGACCCATATCCATTGTACATGTCCTAGACTACTTAAATAATTAGTACAAAATAAATACAAAAATAAAATACGACAAGGGGGCTTAAACTCTAAAAGCAAAAATATACAACATTTAAGAAAATAAACTTGGATATTTATATCCCGTTTTCTTCATCTTCGGCTCCTTTCACTTCGGGACATGTAAGTCTTTCGGAACTTATTTCTTCTTGGTAGGCTGACTTGATAAAAATATTTTGGGGACTTCACGACCCTTTTGGAAATGTAAGGTAGAGTCCATGAAGACTCGAACAGAGTTTTACATGCAAACAAAATAATGGTAAGGAATTAGCATACTAAGATGTAAAATAAATGAGATGTCACTTAAACAAGACGAAATTTAAAGGTGAAAACCACTTAAGAAATTCAAATTACACAGAAAATAAACGACTCCAAAAAACCAAAGGAGCCAAATTAATAATGAAAAAGTTAATCAATCTTCTAAATAGTAGCACACATATTTGATATATATATTTATGTACATAACATTCTGGCGAATACAGGATTAACGACCAATAAAACATTCAAAATATTAAGAGGAACATGCGGCATAATTATCAAATAAAATATTACATGCTTTAGTCTAATCAACCCTATTTAATGCCATGTAACAAATTTTAACATGGATAATTACAGATTTGTAAAAGAGTAGGATGTTGTTAAGTACAACAACACATAGGTAATTGGAATAGATAACAAATTACCATATCTTCAAATTTTGGCAAAAAATAAAAGAGCCACTATTATTATAACGGGCAGCCAACTGTTGAAAAATAGAGCCAAATGTATGACTATGTACAATATTTTGGAGATGGACAGGAGAAACGTAGTTGGCAATTCCGATTGTATTATCATGGGTGGGCGATAGATTAAAACTTCGGACCAATAGCAAAAACAAAGGAACCCAAGATATTAACAAGCATATAAAAATCAACATGATGATTCTCAATAGAGAAGGCGAAATCTAGCAGCCAAACAATGACATACTGTAATACTACACAAAATGTTACTCCAATAATGAATATTAACTCTCATCTAAAACGATGCCCAACAGACCTCTGCAATTAACTAGAGGTAGAGAACATAAAACAAAGGAAAGGGAAGATAAAATATTGGAAGGGAACATATACAAAACGAGAAACCCACATTTCGAGTCAAATTTAAACATCTCAAATGAAAGATTTAAAATGAAAACATTAGAAACACAAGAAGAAAACCAAAATCTTGGACGTCTTACATAAAACACTTTTACAGAGAACAAAAACAAGCTAAGACTAGTACAATATTTTGAAACTGGACGAAGTTAAGCATGAATGAGGAAGATATATTACTTTTTACGATGCAGCGACTGGGACAGACGAGAATGAGTTTGGAGGCGATGGGAATTCCACCACTGAAACACAAAACTGACAGCAGGGGAGGAGCTTAGGCAGCAACTCGAAACTCGAAATAATTTAAGAATAATGATGACTGGAATAGAAGTCGAGGACTAAAGTGGAAACTACTTCTATCTCTCTTTTGAAATGTGTTTGCTTTTTCTACAACTTCCCAATCTTCCAAGTATCCCCTTTCAATATTCTCTCATACCAAAAATCCTAATTTCTTCTTCTATATTTTCTTCCCCCTTTTTCTCTATTTTCTTTAAGTTAAGAACTTTCAACTATATCTATCAAAAAGAAAAAAAATTCGTCTGCTCTTTTTTCAGTTCCTCTTTCAATATTTTGCTCTTAAAATTTTCTTGTTCTCTCAAAAAAACACCCCTTCACAAAGGAACAACAGAGAATATATATAAAAAAGGGACTAGGGTTTCAGAAAAAGGGGGGAAAAGGGTAGAAAAGGAATTTTTAATCAACTCCAAAAATTCAAATTCCTCCTCCAAGGATGAAATAAGGTTGTTCTTCGTATGAAAAAAATAGACCCGTATCCCATGAAATCCGGATGGTCAAGTTGGACGGATGGCCACGATTCATCCCCATCGACCTTGAACTCGATGTGGCATCCATCCACGCGAGTCAAGGACGGGACTGCAAGGATAAAAGCGCTGTGTATATGCAGTATGAGAAAGAGGAGAGACAATGACAGCTCTTCCGTGTTCACACCGTGTAACTTCCGTCTATTTTGATGCATGACTTTACCATTGCTGCGGCTTGCTCTCGTTTGGACGTTTCACACGCCATTTTCTGTCTACTCTGTTTCAAAGGGAATGTTTCTGGGCCTTCTCCTTGATGAAAAGAGAAAGGTTGGGTTGGGTTGTGGCTATCTGGTGGATTAGGCTGATTTAGTTCTAAAAAAAATGCTGGGAGTTTGGGGAAATGTGACTGGGTTTTGGTCGTTCTGGGAATTAAAGGATTTGGGGTGGGCAGAAATTGGTAAATTGGGTTGGGAATGAGTTGTTGAAAATTTTCGGAAAAAGGGACCAAATTTGGTCCATTCCCAAAAGGAATTGGTTACATTTAATAAAATGGTTAGTTTAGATTTGAGGGTTCGGCGAAATCAATTTAACTAAGTGATTAAACTGAAAACTATGTAATACCAATCTTTATAAATCAATTAATGAGCCATAATGTTTACAAAATAAAATATTTAATTCGAATATAAACTAAAGATTCAAAATATAAACTAAAATAATTAACCAAATATTTATATAAAACAAAATATATATATTTTTTTTTTTTGCGATTTTGAATATTGATAAGAATACGATAATTATATTAATAATTATGTAAAACATGTAATTAGCTAAAAAATTATAAAGAGTGTAAAAACTTAATTTAAAATAATTTGCAAGCTAGATTTATTTGAAATTTATTAAATTAAATATTTTATATTGTTTAAACTCGAGAAGCTCGTTAGTTAATTACTATCGAGGATGGTCAAAATTGGATGTCAACACACGTAAAATTCATAATATACATCAAACTTCCCAATACTCTGGCATATTCCAATTAAGAGTCACTTTTACCTTCATTCTTTTGAAATGTACAACTTAAATCAATTAGAGTTTTAACAACATTGAAATTTAAATACTTGAACTTCTCCGATATATTTATAAATATAATGAGATTGAGATAAAGCAAGTCCCTGGGGAGTTTTGATAATCCTTACCCCTAAGATCAAATCAGCAATTCCTAAGTCCTTCATATCGAACTTGCTGGACAACATGTGCTTAGTAGTATTTATATCGTCAATATCTTTACTCATCAATGACTTCATGATTCATAACGTTTTTAGTGTAAACACATTTGTTACATTCGTTAATCTTGAATCCATTTGCCAACATTGTTTGGTCAAATTTAGCATGCCATTGTTTGGGTTCTTGCTTGAGTCCATAAAAGTGACTTCACAAGTCTGCACACTTTCTCTTCTTTACAAGGAACTACAAACCCTTCAGGTTGTTCTATGTAAATTTCTTCCTCTAACTCTCTAAGAAGACTTGTCTTTACATCCATGTGGTGGATTTTAAGATCATGCACTATTGCTAGTGCTATTAACATCCTAATTGATGTTATCCTTATTACTAGAAAGTATGTGTCAATGTAGTCCAAGCCTTCCTTTTGTCTGTACCCTTTGACTACTAGTCTAGCCTTATATTTGTCAATAGTCCCATCAGGTTTCATTGTCATTTTAAAGGTCCACTTTGATCCTAAAGGTTTATTTCCTGGAGGAAGATCAGCCAATTCCCAAGTGTGATTACATAAAATTGATTTGATCTTAATATTGACTGCTTCTTTCCAATAAGTTGACTCAAACGAAGGCATAGCTGCTTTAAATGTTTGAGGCTCATTTTCAAGCAATAGTGCCACAAAATTTGGTCCGAATGAAGCAGGTTTTCGTTGGCGAGTACTACACCTAGGATCCTCACTAGTTAGAATATTTTCCGTTGATTCTTCTCGTGGTCGTTTACATCTTTCACTTGCAGACTCAAGTTTAGTTTTATACAGATAAATATTTTAAAAGACTATGCGTTATCTGAATCAATTATCGTATTAACATGAATCTTAGGATTATTAGATTTGTGAACCAAAAACCGATAGGCCTTACTGTTCACAACATATCCAATAAATACACTATATACTGTTTTGGGTCAAGTTTTAACTCTTTTCGGTAAAGGAACCTCTACCTTGGCTAAACACCCCCACACTTTAAAATATTTCAAGTTGGGTTTCCTTCCTTTCCACAACTCATACGGAATTGATTATGTTTTTCAATGGGGTACCCTATTGAGTATCTTATTAGCCGTAAGGATGGCTTCACCCCCAAAGGTTTTGTGGTGAATCAGAATTGATCATCAAGGCATTCATCATTTCCTTTAATGTTCTATTCATCCGTGCCAAACCATTTGACTGTGGTATATAAGGTGCAGTAGTTTGATGAATAATACCATATTCCAAACATATCTCTGCAAAAGGAGATTCATATTCTCGACCCCTATCATTTGAATCATTTTTATCTTTAGATTCAATTGATTCTCCACTTCATTTTTGAATTGCTTAAATACATCAATTGCTTCATCCTTAATATTAAGCAAATATACATAACAAAATCGAGTGCAGTCGTCAATAAAAGTTATAAAATACTTTTTTCCACCATGAGTTGGTATCGATTTCATATCGCATATGTCTGTGTGAATTAAGTTTAAAGTTTTGAAATTTCTTTCAACAGACTTATAAGGATGTTTAACAAACTTATTTTCCACGCAAATTTCACATTTCGATTTATCGCATTAAAAATCAGGCAATACTCCTAGAGTAACCAATTTTCACAAGGCTTTATAATTTACCTATCACGAACGGGCATGCATAAATCATTTGACTCCAATAAGTAAATAGAAGAAGAAATCTTATAAATACTACCATTACATTCAGTTTGAAAAGACCCTCATTGAGGTAGCCCTTTCCTATGAACATTATTTCTTACTTATTACAACTTTATCACTAACTAGGACACACTTAAACCCGTTCTTAACGAGTAGTGCAACAGAAACTAATTCTTCCTAATAGTAGGGACATGCAGAACAGTGTTCAAAGTCAACACCTTGCCGAATGTCATTTTCAACATTACTTTCCTAGTTCCTGTAATCCTTGTTGTTGCTATGTTTCCCATGAACAAATCTTCATCGTACTCAGCAGGAGTGTACGTTGCAAAGGCTTCTTTCGCAGAGCAAATATGTCGAGTGGCACCTTAGTCGAGAAACCACACATTGGGATTTCCAACTAAGTTACACTCAGAGATCAGTGCACACAAGTCATCTGCATCTTCCATCTCTTCCACTATGTTTTCTTGACTTTGTGTTTGTCTTTGTCTTTGTCCTTTCTTGGAGCACCACAATTGGAAGACCTATGACTAGCCTTACCACAATTGTAACAGTTACCTTTGAATTTCTTGTTGGCCTGTTCTGACTTCTGCCCGTTGAACTTCTTTCTCTTTTTTGTCTTTGGTAGGATCTTCTTCAACAATATTAACTCCAATGATTGTTGAACTCTTACGAGACTTCTTTTAAGCAGTTTTTTTATCTTCCTCAATCTTGAGCCGGATCACAAGATCTTCAAGCTTCATTTCCTTACTCTTGTGGTTTAGATAATTCTTGAAGTCGTTCCACGAAGGAGGCAAATTCTCGATCATTGCAGCCACTTGAAAAACTTCATTTACCACCACATATTCAGTAATCAGATCATGTAGAATAAGTTGAAGTTCATGAACTTGTGATGCAACACTTTTACTATCTACAATTTTATAGTCTAAAAACTTTGCGACCACAAACTATTTCATGCATGCATTTTCTTTCTTATATGTATTCTCAAGTTCATGCCACAACTCTTTCGAAGTTGACATTTCACTATAGACATTATATAACTCATTCTCTAAAGCACTAAAAATGTAGCCCTTACATATGAAGTCTATTTGTTTCCATGCTTCAATAATCATGAATTTTTCTTTGTCTGGAATATTGCAGCATACACTGGAGTTTCTTCACTGGTAAATTTTTGCAAACCAAGAGTGATAAGCCAGAAAAATACTCGTTGTCTGCCATCCTTTGAATTTCACACGGTTGAATTTACCCAGTTTCTCTGCTTCTGGTACAACAGTTCGGGTTTGTGCATCAACAATCACTGTAACACCGTTGTTTGCCATTTTTGATAAACCAAAATTGATATAGTCTAGGTAAGCAATAAATAATAGTTGCAGACTTCAAGGAGTATAAAATCACAAAGATTTTGTCTCCACCAGAAACACAGATTAATATATATTAAAAAATAATTTCCTTAAGGTTATTGTCAATCTGTGTTTGAAAACATAATTACTGATGATAAAACTCTACAAAAACACGCAGTAACCAAAGTTTACTAAATCAGAACAAGAGATAAGAAGAAATTAATTAAGAAAAAACTTAAAATCTATAACGTACCACAATCTGGAAAAGTTTGAATAGAAAAAGATCAAGTCCACTGAACTCACAGTGTCCCCTTAAGGAAATTATTCCTCTCTAGTATCCGAGGTTTTATTTGGAATATGACCTCCCAGCGTAAACTGATCTCAACCACCAGAGTACAGATACCAAAAACTTTGGTGTCAGCAAACCAGTCAACAACAGTAAAATAGATGAAGTAATTTGTTGTGCAGAAGAAAAAGAGATCAGAAAAATTCCTAAGAAAAAATTCTGAAGAGTGAATGGTATTTATAGGCAAGAGGAACAGGTTCCGAAAGATTTCGACCCTTTCGGAATCCACATGACCTTCAATGAATGTTTGCAACCATTCAAATGGTATTGACTGTTCCTGAAAATTGCAACCTTTCAGGAGAGCCATGGCGGGAAATTTAAATAAAATGGGAAAGTTTTTTAGATCAAACGGGTCGCGCGCAGATCCTGAGTCAGGTTGGGTTAATAAACTAAAAAGTTGAAACTGAAAACATTATTGTTACTAACTAATTAATTAAAAACATTTTGGCCATTTAATTTAATTAATTAATTAAATAAATAATAAATCAAATAATTAAAAGAAACTTTGTCCAAAAAAATAATTTCTCGGTCGATCATGTTCCAAAGCCATATCCAAATACAAATACAAAGTCGAAGCCGATTCTGAAGTCAAGAAGAGCGATGATGACGGCGCGAGGGGTCCCTCTTTCCAACCCTTTTAACAATTAATAGGAGTGTTTCTATATTTAAACTCTCCTATTTTTCTTTTCACCACCGATGAGGGACAAATGCCTTTTCATTAAAGCATAAAAAGACTTTTCAAGTTCCCGACTCTTCAAGTTCCTCTCTTTCCCTCTATTTTCCATCAATTCTTGCTACATACCCAATAATCTCCCATATTGATGATGGTTATAACACTGGAATGCACAGAAAATTATGTACTTTATCGGCAAGGATTAATTGCATCTGGATAAGTAGGTTTCTCCTTGGACTTTCCATAGTGAACATGTGTCGGATATACTCGGTCAATTGGTAGATGCGATATCTTTGAACATTCGAGTTTTGGTGTATACCTAGACAAACATATGTCACACAATTAATCCTTTACTGTTTATGGTTCTTACAGTTGTGTTCGTTTCAGCCATGAATACTTCCTGGTTTCATGAGTGTATAGAGAGTAGGCTTTTGACAAAAAATTCTCTTTGAAATGGCTTCCACTGAACCCTCACATAGGTGATTTCTAACAATGTCATTTCGTAGATACACTATTTGGTCAAATCTGCCAAAGTTAGCAAATCATTAAAAACTTTAAGCTTTATTAACTCATAACAAGCCTTAAAGTCTTAACCTTGTATCTGAACATTGTCTTCATCATGAGAATGGATTGAGTTAATTGACAATGTCGAACCGTCACCCACAACTTTGTTTTTCCCCTTGAATATCTTGGGATCTTCAGTCTGCTAGATAGAGTTACCGTCATGCTAACTTGTCCTAAGCCGTAAACCCATCCTCTTAGCTGATCTTTCAACTGTCTCTCTCACTAGGCCTTTCATTAGTGGATCTTACACATTATCACTTGACTTTACATAGTCAATTGTGATAATTCCACTATAGTGGAATTGTATTATGGTGTTATGTCTCAGTCGTATATGATGAGACTTTCCGTTGTACATAACGCTCCCTGCCCTACCTATTGCTGTTTGACAATTGGAATGTATGCAAATAGGTCCAACAGGTATGGGTAAGAATGGAATATCCTCTAGGAAATTTGGATCCATTCAGCTTCTTCCCAACCTTATTCAAAACAATGAATTCAGATTCCATTGTGGAGCGAGCAATACATGTCTATTTGGACGATTTCCAAGAGACTGCGCCTCCACCAAGTATAAACACATAACCACTCATGGATTTTACTTCATTTGACCCGGTGATCCAATTTGCATCACTATATCCTTCATTCAGAGGAGGATATTTATTGTAATGCAAAGCATAGTGTTGTGTATATTTCGGATACCCCAACACACGTTTCATTTCCATCCAGTGAGTTTAATTCGGATTACTAGTAAACCGACTCAGTGCTAATAGCACATGCTATATCTGGCCGCGTACAATTCATAATATACATCAAACTTCCCAATACTCTGGCATATTCCTTTAAGAGTCACTTTTACCTTCATTCTTTTGAAATGTACAACTTAAATCAATTCGAGTTTTGACAACATTGAAATTCAAATACTTGAACATCTACAATACTCTTTCAATGTAATGAGATTGAGATAATGCTAGTCCATGGTGAGTTTTGGTAATCCTGACCCCTAACATCAACTCAGCAACTCCTAAGTCCTTCATATCGAACTTGCTGGACAACATCGCTTAGTAGCATTTAAATCATCAATATCTTTACTCATTATTAACATGTCATCAACATACAATCAAACAATAACTTCATGATTCATAACGTTTTTAATGTAAACACATTTATCACATTCGTTAATCTTGAATCCATTTGTCCACATTGTTTGGTCAAATTTAGCATGACATTGTTTGGGTGCTTACTTGAGTCCATAAAGTGACTTCACAAGTCTGCAGACTTTCTCTTCTTTACCAGGAACTACAAACCCTTCAGGTTGTTCCATGTAAATTTCTTCCTCCAACTCTCCATTTAAAAAGGTTGTCTTTACATCCATTAGGTGGATTTAAAATCATGCACTGCTGCTAGTGCTATTAACAACCTAATTGATGTTATCCTTGTTACTGGAGAGTGTGTGTCAAAGTAGTCCAGACCTTCCTTTTGTCTGTACCCTTTGACTACCAGTCTAGCCTTATATTCGTCAATAGTACCATCATGTTTCATTTTCCTTTTAAAGATCCACTTTGATCCTAAAGGTTTATTTCCTAGAAGAAGATCAACCAATTCCAAAGTGTGATTAATTATAATTGATTGATCTCACTATTGACTGCTTCTTTCCAATAAGTTGACTCAGACGAATACGTAGTTGTTTTAAATGTTTCAGTCTCATTTTTAAGCAATAGTGCCACGAAATCTGGTCTGAAGTAAGCAGGTTTCCATTGGCAAGTACTACGCCTAGGATCCTCACTAGTTAGAATATTTTATTTTGATTCTTCTCGTGATCGTTTAGGTCTTTCACTTGTCGAATTAAATTCAGTTATGTATGGATACATATTTAAAAAAATTCTACGTTATCTGACTCAACTTTCCTATTAACATGAATCTTAGGATTATCAAATTTGTGAACCAAAAACTGACACGCCTTACCGTTCACAGCATATCCAATAAATACATAGTCTACTGTTTTGGGTCCAATTTTAACCCTTTACGGTAAATGAACCTCTACCTTGGCTAAACACCCCCACACTTTGAAATATTTCAAGTTGGGTTTCCTTCCTTTCCACAACTTAAATGGAATTGAATGTGTTTTTCAATGGGGTACCCCATTGAGTATCTTAGCCGTAAGGATGGCTTCCCCCCAAAGGTTTCGTGGTGAACCAAAATTGATCATCAAGGAATTCATCATTTTCTTTAACGTTCTATTCTTCCGTTCCACCAAACCATTTGACCGTGGTGTATACGGTGCAGTAGTTTGATGTATAATACTATATTCCAAACATATCTTCGCAAAATGAGGTTCATATTCTCCACCCCTATCACTCCTAATCATTTTTATCTTTAGATTCAATTTATTATCCTCCACATTTTTGTATTTCTTAAATGCATCAATTTCTTAACCCTTACTATTAAGCAAACATACATAAAAAAAAAAGCGAGTGCAATCGTCAATAAAAGTTATAAAAAAAAATTTTCCACCACGAGATGGTGTCGATTTCATATCGCATATATTTGTGTGAATCGAGTTCAAAGTTTTGGAATTTATTTGAACATACTTATAAGAATGTTTAACAAACATACTTTCCATACAAATTTCGCATTTCGATTTATCGTATTAAAAATCCAGCAATACTTCTTTGGTAACCAATTTTTGCAAGACTTTGTGATTTACATGTCCCAAACGAGCATGCCATAAATCATTTGACTCCAATAAGTAAACAGAAGTAGAATTATTACTAATACTTTCAACAACCATAACATTCAGTTTGAAAAGACTTTCATTGAGGTAGCCCTTTCCAATTGACATTTCATTCTTACTTATTACAACTTTATCATTAACTAGGACACACTTAAACCCATTCTTCAAGAGTAGTGCAACAGAAACTAATTCTTCCTAATAGTAGGGACATGCAGAACAGTGTTCAAAGTCAACACCTTGCCGGATGTCATTTTCAACATTACTTTCCTAGTTCCTGCAATCCTTGCTGTTGCTGTGTTTCCCATGAACAAATCTTCATCGTACTCAGCAGGAGTGTACGTTGCAAAGGCTGCTTTTGCAGAGCAAATATGTCGAGTGACATCTTAGTCGAGAAACCACACCTTGGGATTTCCATCTAAGTTACACTCAGAGATCATTGCACATAAGTCATCTACATCTTCCATCTCTTCCACTATGTTTGCTTGACTTTTGTCTTTGCCGTTGTCTTTATCCTTTCCTGGAGCACCAAAATCAGAAGACCTATGACTAGCCTTACCACACTTGTAACAGTTGGCTTTGAATTTCTTATTGGCCTGATCTGACTTCTGCCGGTTGGACTTCTTTCTCTTTTTGTCTTTGGTAGGAGCTTCTTCAACAATATTAACTCCAATGATTGTTGAACTCTTACGAGACTTCTTTTAAGCAGTTTTTTTATCTTCCTCAATCTTGAGCCGAATCACAAGGTCTTCAAGCTTCATTTTCTTACTCTTGTGTTTTAGATAATTCTTGAAGTCGTTCCACGAAGGAGGAAACTTCTAGAACATTGAAGCCACTTGAAAAACTTCATTTACCACCATATATTGCGCAATCAGATCATGGAGAATAAGTTGAAGTTCCTGCACTTGTGATCCAGCACTTTTACTATCTACCATTTTATAGTCTAAAAACTTTGCGACCACAAACTATTTCAAGCATGCATTTTCTTTCTTATATTTATTGTCAAGTTCATCCCACAACTCTTTCGAAGTTGACATTGCAATATAGACATTGTATAAGTCATTCTCTAAAGCACTAAAAATTTAGCCCTCACATATGAAGTCTATTTGTTCCCATGCTTCAATAATCATGAATTTTTCTTTGTTCGGAATATTGCAGCAGACACTGGAGTTTCTTCACTGGTAAATTTTTGCAGACCAAGAGTGGTAAGCCAGAAAAATACTTGTTGTTGCCATCCTTTGAATTTCACATGATTGAATTTACCGGTTTCTCTGGTTCTGATACAACAGTTCGGGTTGGTGCAGCAACAATCACTGTAACACCGTTGTTTGCCATTTATGATAAAAAAAAATTGATACAGTCTTGGTATGCAATAAATAATAGTTGCAGACTTCAACGAGTATAAAATCACGAAAATTTTTGTCTCCTCCAAAAACACAGATTAATATATATTTAAAAATAATTTCTTTAAGATTATTGTTAACCTGTGTTTGAAAACAGAATTACTAATGATAAAACTTTGCAGAAACACGCAGTAACCAAAGTTTACTGAACTAGTACAAGGGATGAGCAGAAATTAATTAAGAAAAACTTAAAATCTGTAACGTACCACAATATGGAAAAGTTTGAAAAGAAAAAGATCAAGTCCACTGAACTCACAGTATCCCCTTAAGGAAATTATTCCTCTCTAGTGTCCGCGATTTTATTTGGAATATGACCTCACAGCGTAAAATGATCTCAATCACTAGAGTATAGATACCAAAAACTCTGGTGTCAGCGATCCAGTCAACAACAGTAAAATACACGAAGTAATTTGTTGTGCAGAAGAAAAAGAGATCAGAAAAATTCCTAAGAAAATTTTTTTGAAGAGTGAATGGTATTTATAGGCAAGAGGAACAGGTTCCGAAAGATTGCAACCCTTTCAAAATCCACACGACCATTAATGAAAGTTTGCAACAATTCAAATGGTATTGACTGTTCCTGAAAGTTGCAACCTTTCAGGAGAGCCATGGCGGGAAATAATGGGAAAGTTTTTTAGATCAAACGGGTCGCGCACGGATCTAAGTCGGGTCGGGTTAATCAACTAAAAAGTTAAAACTGAAAATATTTTTTTTACCAACTAATTAATTGAAAACATTTTGGACATTTAATTTAATTAATTAAATAAATAAATAAATAATCAAATAATTAAAACAAACTTTGTCCAAAAAAATAATTTTTCAATCGATCATTTTCGAAAGCCAAATCCAAGTCCAAATACAAAGCTGAAGCCGAAGTCGAAGCCGATACCGAAGACAAGCAGAGTGACGATGACGGCGCGAGGGGGTCCCTCTTTCCAACTATTTTAACTATTAATAGGAGTGTTTCTCTATTTAAATTCTCTTATTTTTTTTCACCACCGATGAGGGACAAATGCCTTTTCATTAAAGCATAAAAAGACTTTTCAAGTTTCTAACTCTTCAAGTTCTCAACTTTTCAAGTTCCTCTCTTTTCCTCTATTTTCCATCAATTCTTGCTACATACCCAACAATCTCCCACATTGATAGGGAATGATTATAACACTGGAATGCACAAAAAATTATGTACTTTATACGCAAGGATTAATTGTATCTTGATAAGTAGGTTTCTTCTTGGAATTTCCGTAGTGAACATATGTGGATATACTCGGTCAATTGGTAGATGTGGTATCTTTGAACTGTCGAGTTTTGGTGTAAACCTAGACAAACATATATCACACAATTAATCCTTTACTGTTTATGATTCTTACAGTTGTGTTCGTTTCAGCCATGAACACTTCCTGGTTTAATAAGTGTATAGAGAATAGGATTTTGACGAAAAATTCTCTTTGAAGCGGCTTACACTTCACACTCACATAGGTGATTTCTAACCGTGTCATTTCGTAGATACACTATTTGGTCAAATCTGCCAATCTTAGCAAATCATTAAAAACTTAAAGCTTTATTAACTCATAACAAGCCTTAAAGTCTTAACCTTGTATCTCAACATTGTCTTCGGCATGAGAATGGATTGAGTTAATTGACAATGTCAAACCGTCAGCCATAACTTTCTTTTTCTCCTTGAATCTAGCTCTTAGGATCTTCGGTCTGCTAGATATAGTAACCGTCATGCTAACTTGTCCTAAGATGTAAACCCATTCTTTTAGTTGATCTTTCAAGTGTCTCTCTCACTAGGCCTTTCATTAGTGGATCTTACACATTATCGCTTGACTTTACATAGTCAATTGTGATAATTCCACAAGAGAGGAATTGTCTTATGGTGTTATGTCTCAGTCGTATATGACAAGACTTCCCGTTGTACATGACGCTCCCTGCCCTACCTATTGCTGTTTGACTATTGCAATGTATGCAAATAGGTCCAACAGGTTTGGGTTAGAATGGAATATCCTCTAGGAAATTTAGAGCCATTCAGCTTCTTCACCGGCCTTATCTAATGCAATGAATTTAGATTCCATTGTGGAGGGAGCAATACATGTCTGTTTGGACGATTTCCAAGAGAGTGCTCCTCCACCAAGTATGAACACATAACCACTCATGGATTTTTCTTCATTTGACCCGGTGATCCAATTTGCATCACTATATCCTTCAATCAGAGTAGGATATTTATTATAATGCAAAGCATAGTGTTGTGTATATTTCAGATACCCCAACACACGTTTCATTGCCATCCAAAAGTTCAATTCGGATTACTAGTAAACCGACTCAGTTTGCTAATAGCACATGCTATATCTGGCCGCGTACAATTCATAATATACATCAAACTTCACAATACTCTAGCATATTCCAATTGAGAGTCACTTTTACCTTCATTCTTTTGAAATGTAAAACTTAAATCAATTAAAGTTTTGACAACATTCAAATTCAAATACTTGAACTTCTAAAATACTCTTTCAATATAATTAGAATGAGATAATGCTAGTCCCTGGGGAGTTTTGATAATCCTGACCCCTAAGATCAAATCAGGAACTCTTAAGTCCTTCATATCGAACTTGCTGGACAACATGCGCTTAGTAGCATTTATTTAATCAATATCATTACTCATTATTAACATGTCATCAACATACAAACAAACAATGACTTCATGATTCATAACGTTTTAATGTAAACACATTTATTACATTCGTGAATCTTGAATCCGTTTGTCAACATTGTTTGATCAAATTTAGCATGACATTATTTGGGTGCTTACTTGAGTCCATAAAGTGACTTTACAAGTCTGCACACTTTCTCTTCTTTACCAGGAACTACAAATCCTTCAGGTTGTTCCATGTAAATTTCTTCCTCCTACTCTCCATTTAAGAAGGTTGTCTTTACATCCATTTGGTGGATTATGCACTGCTGCTAGTGCTATTAACATCCTAATTGATGTTATCCTTGTTACTGGAGAGTGTGTGTCAAAGTAGTCCAGACCTTCCTTTTATATGTACCCTTTGTCTACCAGTCTAGCCTTATATTCGTCTATAGTCCCATCATGTTTCATTTTCCTTTTAAAACTTCTTCTTTCCAATAAGTTGACTCAGACGAAGACGTAGCTGTTTTAAATGTTTGAGGATCTTTTTCAAGCAATAGTTCCAAAAAATCTGGTCTAAAGTAAGCACGTTTCTGTTGACAAGTACTACTCCTAGGATCCTCACTAGTTAGAATATTTTCCGTATATTCTTCTCGTGGTCGCTTAGTCTTTCACTTGTTGAATCAAATTCAGTTTTATACAAATAAATATTTAAAAAAACTCTACATTATCTGACTCAATTATCATATTAAAATGAATCTCACGATTATAAGATTTGTGAACCAAAAGTTGACAGGCCTTACTGTTCACAGCATATCCAATAAATACATAGTCTACTGTTTTGGGTCCAATTTTAACCCTTTTCGGTAAAGGAACCTCTACCTTGGCTAAACACCCCCACACTTTGAAATATTTCAAGTTGGGTTTCCTTCCTCTCCACAACTTAAATGGAATTGATTGTGTTTTTCAATGGGGTACCCTATTAAGTATCTTATTAGCCGTAAGGATGGCTTCCCCCCAAAGGTTTTGTGGTGAACCAAAATTGATCATCAAGGCATTCATCATTTTCCTTAATGTTCTATTCTTCCGTTCCACCAAACAATTTGACTGTGGTGTATACAGTGCAGTAGTTTGGTGAATAATACCATATTCCAAACATATCTTTGCAAAAGGAGATTCATATTCTCCACCCCTCTCACTCCGAATTATTTTTATCTTTAGATTCAATGTATTTCTCGACTTCATTTTTGTATTGCTTAAATGCATCAATTGCTTAATCCTTACTGTTAAGCATATATACATAGCAAAATTGAGTGCAATCATCAATAAAAGTTATAAAAAAAATTTCCACCACGAGATGATGTCAGTTTCATATCGCATATATTTGTGTGAATTAAGGTTAAAGTTTTGGAATTTATTTCAACAGACTTATAAGGATATTTAACAAACTTACTGTCCATACAAATTTCGCATTCCGATTTATCGTATTAAAAATCCAGCAATACTTCTAGGGTAACCAATTTTCGCAAGGCTTTGTAATTAACATGTCCCAAACGAGCATACCATAAATCATTTGACTCCAATAAGTAAACAGAAGTAGAATTCTTATTAATACTTTCAACAACCATTACATTAAGTTTGAAAAGACCTTCATTGAGGTAGCCCTTTCCTATGAACATTTCATTCTTACTTATTACAACTTTATCACTAACTAGGACACACTTAAACCCGTTCTTAACGAGTAGTGCAATAGAAACTAATCCTTCCTAATAGTAGAGACATGCAAAACAATGTTCAAAGTCAATACCTTGCCGAATATCATTTTCAACATTACTTTCTCAGTTCCTGCAAACCTTCCTGTTGCCGTGTTTCCCATGAACAAATCTTCATCGTACTCAGCAAGAGTGTGCGTTGCAAAGGCATCTTTTGTAGAGCAAATATGCCGAGTGGAACCTGAGTCGAGAAACCACTCTTTGGGATTTCCAACTAAGTTACACTCAAAGATCATTGCACACAAGTCATCTGCATCTTCCATCTCTTCCACGATGTTTGCTTGACTTTTGGCTTTGCTTTGGTATTTGGCCTTTCTTGGAGCACGACAATCAAAAGACCTATGACCAGCCTTACCACAATTGTAATAGTTGCCTTTGGATTTCTTCTTGGCCTATTCTGACTTCTGCCCGTTGGACTTCTTTATCTTTTTGTCTTCGGTAGGAGCTTCTTCATTAATATTAACTCTAATGATTGTTGAACTCTTACGAGACTTCTTTTTAGTGGTTTTGTTATCTTCCTCAGTGTTGAGCCGAATCACAAGATCTTCAAGCTTCATTTCCTTACGCTTGTTCTTTATATAATTCTTAAGTCATTCCACGAAAGAGGCAACTTCTCCATCATTGCAGCCACTTGAAAAGCTTCATTTACCACCATATCTTCAACAATCAAATCATGGAGAATAAGTTTAAGTTCCTGCATTTGTGATCCAACAATTTTACTATCTACTATTTTATAGTCTAAAAATTTTGTGACCACAAACTTTTTCAAGCATGCATTCTGTCTTATATATAATAAAAAGAAAATTAAGTAAGATTGTTGCCAATATGTGTTTGAAAATAGAATTACTAATTTTGATTAAACTTTGAATAAACACGAAGTAACCAAATTTTATTGAATCAGTACAAGAGATAAGCAGAAATTAATTAAGAAAAAACTTAAAATCTGTAACGTACCAGAATCTGGAAAAGTTTGAAGACAAAAAGATCAAGTCCACTGAACACACAGTGTCCCATTAATAAAATTTTAACCCTCTAGTATCCGTTGTTTGATTTGGAATATTACCTTCCAGGGTAAAAGATCTCAATCACCAAATTATAAATAACAAAAATTCTGGTGTCACCGAACCAGTCAACAACAGTAAAATACACAAAGTAATTTGTTGTGCAGAAGAAGAAGAAGAGATCAGAGAAATTCCAAAGAAAAAATTCTGAAGAGTGAATGGTATTTATAGGCAAGAGGAACAGGTTCAGAAAGGTTGCAACCTTTTCAGAATCCACATGACCATTAATGAAAGTTTGCAACTTTTCAATTGGTACTGACTTTTTTGAAAGTTGCAACCTTTCAGAACAGTCATGGCGGGAAATTTAAATAAAATGGGAAAGTTTTTCAAATCAAACGGGTTGCGCGTGGATCCGAGTCGGGTCGGGTCAATAAACTTAAAATTGGCCATTGAATTTAATTAATTCATTAAATAAATAATTAAAAAAACTTTGTCCAAAAAATAATCTCTCGACCGATCATTTTCCAAAGTCGAAGCCGAAGTAGAGATTAGCGAGCGATGACGACAGCGAGGCGACGGAGGCCCATCTTTCCAACCCTTTTAAAAATTAATAAGACTGTTTCTATATATAAACTATCCTATTTTTATTTCCACCACCGATGAGGGACAAATTCCTTTTCATTAAAGCATAAGAGTACTTTTAAAGTTCCCAACTCTTCAAGTTCTAACCTTTTCAAGTTCCTCTCTTTCCCTCTATTTCCCATCAATTCTTGCTACATACCCAACAAGGGACGCTATTTAGACGTTGCACAATAGGCTTTGAAGATGTTAGTGAGAGTCCCTAGGGTCTTCTCCAAGACCATAAATTAAATGTCCTCTATGTGACGAAAGTCTCTTAATGAACTAATGAAATAATGACTCATGATAGAAAGCATGTAAATGAATGAGTACCTAATCTAGAGTGACTTAAGGATTCCTTAGTTAAAGTGTGAAGGGGGCATAAGGGATGATCTCTTCATGTATTATCTAGGAAGTCTTGAGAATGACTCTAGTTAAGGAAGTTGGTTGATTCTTTAGGCATGATCTAAACTTAGGAAGTATTAAGGATTATTTAGGTAACCTTGAAGAGGGTGTATGGGAGTTCTCTTCTAGGAGTACTTAAGTAAGTCTTTTGATAGCATTGGTAAGGAGAATGTCATGTCATACATGTTACGTGTTTGATGTCTTGTAAGTGTGTATATGTCTCATTATAAGTAGTCTTGAGGATCATTTAGGCATGCTTAGAGAGGGTGTATGGGAGGTCTCTCTTTGTATTGTTTAAGTGGGTCTTAGAATAGCTTTTAGTGAGGGAATTGCATGCTATATAGTGCCTAAGATAGAGTTAAGCAACTTCAACTGTAACGTGTTCTTAAAATATGATGAATTGACTAAGTGATTTCTTATGAGTTTCTAAGTTGTTAAATGTTATTCTTATGATTATATTATGATGTTTAAATGAAAAAGGTGCATATTTACAACAAATGTTTGTTTTCATGATTTTTATGCATTATGCCATACTTAGTACATGTGGTTGTACTAATTCCATGCTTTTATCTATCTCGATAGTGGTTGGTAGGTGAGGACCATTTGGGAAGCAAGACTTGGATCGTAGCATCATTCAAGCAAAGTTAAAGTATGTCCTTATTTGACTCGAGGGCATAGATGTCTTTATTTCTCTTATTGAAGTATTGTAATAGACTTATTAGTACTATATTCTATTGTGTATGGGCCGTGTCCCAAGTACTCTTGTGTCTAAGATTTGATGAAATGAGACTTAGTATTTCTTATGAGTTTTATATGAAAGATATTTTAAAGACTTATGGAGTGTTTGTGAAAATTTTTAATTCTGCACTACTTTTCACTTTGTATATGCGATGAACGATATGAAAGGGCTTGTATAAGACCTCCGATAGGTCGAGTACGCCGGTTGCACTCTGATAGTGCCATATCTTCTAGGGTGTGGTCTCTGGATGTTATAAGCTTGGTATCAGAGCATAGGTTATGAGAGTAGTCTTAGGAATCAAAAAGTTTCATCAAGTCACGTCTAGTAGAGTCTCGACCATCGGTGTGAGTCGCGACACATCTATGGGCAAGAGGATATAAGACGATAGAGTTTCCCTTCTTTTCTACTCCTATGTCGTGCGGTAGAGTAAATGTTATGAGTATCCTTCTTAATGTGTTTCCTTGTGTTTCTAGGAGATGAATACTAGAAGGATGGTCGCTAGAAAGTTGGAAGAGGGAAGGGTGAATGAAGAAGCTCCTCCTCAAGTTGAGAAAGTTGATTAAGTTCCTCAATATGGGCAAGGAGTTAAAGGTGCTCAAGTTCCTTCCCAAGGTGATCAAGTCCCTATTGTGGAAGGCGGTAATGATGTTTCAGTGGTTCCCCCCGGAATTGAGTAATAGAGATATTAGAGAGGCTTTGATTGCTTTAGCCCCAACTGTAATTACTCAAGCGAATTTGAGTATGGTGACTAGGATAAATATTGTGGAGAGCACTATGACCTCTAGGTTGAGAGACTTTATCAGGATGAATCCTTCTATATTTCTTGGATATAAGGTGGGAGAGGATCCCCAAGAGTTCCTTGATGGTGTGTAGAAGGTGTTGAGTGCCATGGGGGTTACATCTAGGGAGAAGGCGGATTTAGCTTCATATCAATTGAGGGATGTTTCTAAAATATGGTACACTCAATGGAAGGATAATAGCCTGGTTGAGTCGGGTCCTATTGAGTGGGAAGAATTTAAAGAAGCTTTTCTAGGTAAGTACTTTGCCTGTGAGAGGAGGGAGGTGAAAATAAAGGAGTTTATCAATCTCAAGCAAGGCAATATGAGTGTTGAGGAGTAATCTTTTAAGTTCTCAATGTTGTCTAGATATGCACCGTCCTTAGTGTCAAATCCTAGGGATGAGATGAGTCATTTTGTGATCGGGATCGCCGACTTAGTGAGGGAAGAATGTCGTACGGCCATGCTACATGATAATATGACCTTAGCTAGACTCAAGGTGTATGCTCAATATATTGAGGAGTCTAAACTATGTAGGATTGCTAGAAACTTGAAGAGAAGTGGTTCAAGTGATCAAGGGAAACCTAGGTTCAAAAAGAGGGCTCAAACTCAAGAAAAATCTAAGGGTACTAAGTTCAAGATTGAGAAAGGAGGTGGTTCTCAAAATGGCAAGCTTACATTTGTCACTTGTGGAAAGAGGCATTATGGGGAGTGTTTAAGGGGTACTAGGATTTGTTTTGGATGTGGAAAAGATGGACACAAAGTGAGGGATTGTCCTACTAGAGATGGTAAAAAAGTTGCTCCTAATGTTCCAAAGGATGATGCTCCAACAAAGAAGCGTTTCTATGCACTCTGTACTAGAGGAGAAAAGCCGGATGATGGTGATGATGATGAGGGTAAGTCCTTGCATTTATCTTTTTAGTGATATGAGTTCCTTCTAAGTGGGGGAGTATGGTTAGTAGATGGGATAGATAGTCCTAGAAGTTTGTTATATGTACATGGTTTTAAGGAGTTTTGTTGAAATTAAATTTCATTAACTTCATGCATTGTGTATTTTATGAAGCCATGATTATATTGTAAAAAGGTGTATATATGATGTTACCTTGCATATCAGCATGTTTTTATCATCAATTTCCTAAAAGTTGCATTTTTGGAAAAAATTGCCTATTTCCCTGTAGCTTTGCCTTCTCAATGTGAAAATTTTGAGAAATTGACTAATTCGTTCTTTTGTCGAAAATTGTTGTAATGTTTTTAAAACTGATGTGTTTAAGTATGATAATGAATATAAAATAAGTTTTTGCTATTTTGAATGAAGGATGTGAGTTTTATATCATAACGAGTTATAGAATTTTCTTCTAGTTTCTTGTTGTGTTGTGAATCTCTTGAATATGTTGAATTGATGGTTTCTTATTTGATTATGTGTTATATGGTATTGTTATGAGCTGATAATTGAATCTCTATTCTTGGAAGTGTTCGTAGAGGGGCAACTGTCATTCCAGGACGAATGTTGTCCAAGTAAGGGAGATTGTAAGATCCCGAAAATGACTACGGTGTACTAGAGACTAACATGGTTTTCATGATGGTTTAAGGTCCTAAATTGGTCTATATGTGGTATAGAGGCAGTGTCTAAGAGTTCAGGTGCATTGGGAGTCAAACGTCAGGACGACTAAGTTGTTCGACGACTATGTAACCTATGTGCCTCATATGTGATTTTATGTGTTTATGTGTGATTCATGATAAGTTCCTTAAATGAGTTATGATGGTGTATATAGGAAGTATGTCAAATTTCGTGAAGTATGGAGGCCAAACGTACAAGAACGTACATGACGTTTGAAAGGTTTGCCTTGAAATGACCTTGTGTGTCTAAGCATGTTTTGTCGAGTTTTACGTGTTCGTTTTGAGTGAAATTCATGTGAGATGTACTAAACATGTATAAAATCATATTCGGGTTGGAAATGTCCGGCAAAACATCCCGAAGGACCATCCAAGGGTCCTTAAGGAAGGACCCTTCAAGAGTGCCCAAGCTGTCAAAAACCAGACCAACCTACGGAGGCAATCGATGCCCTGTGGATCAGTCGACGCCCCGTAGGTGAGGGGCAGTAGGTGGACACTTAGGTTTGGGAGAGGCCAAGCCAAAGACCAGCCTCAGTCCCAAACAACGGGCCAACAGGACGGTCCGTTGGTTAAGGGACTGGCCGTCGATGTCCATCCGTCTGTGAGGACTGCCTTCCTGCGCAGTTCACTGTAATGTTAGGGGTGAAATTGTAAATTCACTCCACGTCCAGATTAGAATTTTGGCGGTTCCTTAAGGGTATTTTGGGTATTTTAAACATGTATATAAGTCTTTAACACTTAGAAGAATTCATTCTTTCAAAATCAAAACACAAAAACCCTTAGAAATTCCTTCGAACTAAATTGAAGCCAAAATTCAAGGAAGAGCTTGGATTGGAGATTTGAGTTATGATTATTCATAAAATTGGAGGATTAACATAATTGAGGTATGATTTTTGATCCTTGAAACTCTATTCATCAAGGAGCCCAAATTAAAAGAAGTTTTCTAAGGTTTTCAAAGATGAAGTTGTCCAATTTTATGATCTAGCCATGGTTCTTGCATTAAAGGTTTCTAAGCATTGTATATTGATTGAATTGTTGTTAAATCTATTATTTTAACTCAATTAACCTGTGAACCCATGTAATTGATGAACCCTAGCTTTGACTACTTTATGAGTTAAGTGATATTGTCTTAATGCTTATGAATTCTAGTGTAGTTTTCTATGGGCTATTGAATGATGTGAGAATTGTATTCAATTGACGTATAAGTTGTGTTAGATTGATAAATCTATGTTGAGTTAACCTAGTTTCATTGAGTATTATGATTTATGTATTGAAATTGATGTTCATGACCATGGGTAAGGGCGTAATGGTATTGAATTGGATGATTTAGACATGGATTGAAGTGGAGATAATGGATTGGTGGTACACTGCCCTAATTATATTTATTTTATGTTAATTAGACTTCAATTATGTTGTGACTGATATGGTCCACTTGTGGTGGCGGTGTGATGTGATTGATGTGGCCTTGTCCACGTTACTTTATGTATTATGATGATCACGGCCTTGTCGGCAACTACTTGAAGTAATATGATAATTTGTGTAGTTGATTATGTGAAGTATGATCATATCTACCTACATATGAAGTAATGCGAAAGTATGTGGTTTATTCTATAGAAGGTGTTAGGTAATCATGTTAGACTATGACTTTGTGTTCATGTGTGTAGTCTTAGAGTTGATGCATGGTTGTTCCTATTTGACTTTATGAGTCAATAATGGTTACATTGATGATGTTATAGTAATAAATAGGATGACATAAATACGATAAAGATCATTCCTAAGTGCTTCAAAGAATGATATGCTATATGTAATAAAGTAAAGTATGTTGTGTCTTATCTTGGTAGATTTGTGTCCCTTAGTTGATGCATGTATGAATGTGAATATGAGATGTCTTGACTTAGGATGCTAAAGCCTCTTAGTCTTGTATGTATGAATGAAATGAGACCTTGAATGATGTTAAGAGGGTCCTTTATGTGAAACCTTGAACCTGGTGGTAAGGTTATGAACCTTGAAGTCAAAAGTCGTAATAGTATCCTTATTGTATTGAATAATGGAATTAAGGTTGATTGACTGGAACGAAATCATATCAATACTTAGGAATGTCATTATGAGTTTCTTGTCGCCATTGTAAGGTATCCCTATGGGACCTTTTTGGTAGGGTAAATGTAATTAGGTTATGAATGAACCTTTGATGTGAATTACTCTATGAGAACAAAGGCTATCACCGAGTGATTATGGTAAGGGAATTAGTTATAGATAAAGTATGAGGTTAGAATAAAAATTAAGCCCTTCATATTCCTTAATCATGAACCTACATGTGATGTGTCCAAGTTCTACCATTGGCAAGTAGAACACTCTCCATCGGAGTAGGTTACAACTCCGGATTCCATGCTTTGCTACCAAGGTCTATGTTGGTTATTGCCTATTCTCATCATGTGGGATACCTATTAGCATTAGATAAGTTATATGAATTTTAGGTGGTTGTATGGGATGCTATCTAGACATTGCACAATAGGATTTGAAGATGTTAGTGAGAGTCCCTAGGTCTTCTCCAAGACTATTACTTGAATGTCCTCTATGTGATGAATGTCTCTTAATGAACTAATGAAATAATGACTTATGTTTGAAATCATGTAAACGAATGAGTACCTAATCTAGAAAGACTTAAGGATTCCTTAGTTAAAGTGTGAAGGGGGCATAAGGGATGATATCTCCATGTCTTATCTAGGGAAGTCTTGAGAATGGCTCTAGTTAGGGAAGTTGGTTGATTTTTAGGCATGATCTAAACTTAGGAAGTCTTAAGGATTATTTAGGTAACCTTGAAGAGTGTGTATGGTAGTTCTCTTCTAGGAGTACTTAAGTAAGTCTTTTGATAGCCTTGGTAAGGAGAATGTCATGTCATACATGTTACGTGTTTGGTGTCTTGTAAGTGTGTATGTGTCTCATTATAACTAGTCTTGAGGATCAATTAGGCATGCTTAGAGAGGGTTTATGGGCGGTCTCTCTTTGTGTTTCTTAAGTGGGTCTTCGGATAGCTTTTAGTGAGGGAATTGCATGCTATAAAGTTCCTAAGATAGAGTTAAGCAACTTTACTGTTACAGTGAATTGAGGTTACTGTAAAATGTCCTTAAAAATATGATGAATTGACTAAGTGATTTCTTATGAGTTTCTAAGTTGTTAAATGTAATTCTTATGATTATGTTATGATGTTTAAATGAAAAAAATGCATATTTCCAATAAATGTCCGTTTTCATGATTTTTATGCATTATGTCATACATAGTACATGTGGTTGTACTAATTCCATGCTTTTGTAGTGGTTGGTAGGTGAGGAGCATATGAGAAGCAAGACTTGGATCGTAGCATCATTCAAGCGAAGTTGAAGAATGTCCTCATTTGAATCGAACACATAGATGTCTTTTATTTCTGTGATTGAAGTATTGTAATAGACTTAGTAGTACTATATTTCTATTGTGTATGGGCCGTTCCCAAGTACTCTTGTGTTTTAAGATTTGATGAAATGAGACTTAGTATTTCTTATGAGTTTTATATGAAAGATATTTTAAAGACATATAGAGTGTTTGTGAAAAGTTTTAATTCCGCACTACTTTTCACTATGTATATGCGATGAACGATACGAAAGGGCTTGTATAAGACCACCGAGAGGTCTAGTACGTTGGTTGCACTCCGAGAGTGCCATATCTTCTAGGGTGTGGTCTCGGGATGTGACATTATAAACATGATATTATAGTTTGAAACTGTGCTCTTAATTTAATAATTCGAGCAAACAACCTTACAAAAACCAATTTGTAAGTTGATACAAATGCACATGTGACCGTACCATAGATACATCTATTAAATCATGATAGTAAACGGTCCACATGATAGGTGAACGGGCACATATTCACTTTTTTATATGTTCCAAATAGTTTTAGGGGATACAATCCCAGCCTTAACTGGTACAATGATCATTTAATCACGAGAACTAGCTACAAAAGAGAATTCTTGAAGAATCTTCTTCAACATATAGCCACGTGAATTCTCAATTTCTCTTGCATCACATTTGAATCGAAATGACCAACCGATTATGCCAACTGATATTTATTCTAGTAAACTTTTAGTTTACTTTTGCATGTTATTCCATCATCATGTACATGTTTGTATACAACAAACAATGGGAAAAATTGGATAATTTTATACGTAAATATTTATAACCCACTTTGATTGTAGTAATTTGAAGATATTGAATCTTCTTATAATTTAGTCTCAATATAATATTTGTTTTTAATTCTTCCAAAAATTAAAAAGTTTATTTTGAGAATTACTACAATCCTAATATTATGAATAATTTCATTCCTCCTGTTTCCAAACAAATTAGCCATTTCGAAATTATCAATTAATTTTGTGTACTATCATAATTTTCACAATGCTATTCTTATGGTGACCATCCTTCAAGAAGTAAATTATTATTATTGTCATGGTTAAAATTACTATATTCAAGACTTATTTCTTGATAAATAATGACAAATTTGTGTTGCAACAGAACAACATTTATTTTGGTCATGTCCACAACCTATACTGAAAAGATTGATTTCTTTCTTTTGTCCTCCAATAGTTCATTTTAAAATATATCACAATATTTGTGTAGTACTCAAAGTATATATATGTGTGTGTGTGTGTGTGTATGTGTGTGTGTGTGTGAACAAAATGAATATTTATGTTAAAAGATTTTATATGAATCTCCCAAACCTCCCATAGAGGTGAGATGTGTCATTCATCCAACAATATATGAACATGTTCTTATCCATACGAACACAAGTCACATTTTCTTCAAGAAACGGACCATAGCAATTTGTACATATTCAATAAGTATTAATAGAAAGTCATTGTCATGTTTTGGCATTATGTGACTCACCTCAACATTACTTTAAGAGGTCAAATGTACCAAATGTACTACCACTTTGTATTAATTTATTTTGATAGAGGATTTACAAATTTTTTTAAATTGGGTTGCACCAACAAGAATCTGCCCAACTTCTCATACCACTTTGATAGATAAAAATTACTTTTAAAAATTACCTTTACATTTGAAAGACCATATTAAGAAACAATGTGTCCAATAACCTTTTATACAATTTTAATGGACAAAATTACCTTCACATTTGAAGGAACATCTTAAGAACCCATAATGTTCTTCCTTATAATTACCACAATGATGACCCTTAACATTTTACCATACCCATATTCATACATTCAATCAGTTGCCATTTTTCTGACATATTAATACACTACTACCACATTCACATAAGAGAATGGAGTAAATTAATTTGATAAATTTCATGACTTTCAGTCAAAAGTATAAAACTTTGTGTTAGTCATCATCATATCATCACTATAGTGCATTAGTACTTTAGCCCAATGTCTTACCCATATAAAGACACCTTTGGTCATAAATCAATGGGACTTAAACCCCCAACTTCTTATTATCATGGTGCACCTAGACTTTAAATCCATGTCTTACCCACTTGATACGGTGAAACCTGAATTCACCGTCTTACCCTCAACCAATGTTTTAATAAACCAAATGCATAACCAATTATATAATTATCGAAAATCATAAATATAATCTGAACTAGACTTTTTATAAAAGAAAAATGATCAAAATAAATTAATTAGAACAACATGTTAGAATCATATAAAAGTTCCAAGTTAAAATAAATTCAAACATTTTAATAGTCCCTCTCAACATTGTTATGAAGATTATTATAATTTACTAACCATTTTAGAATAGCTACAAAACAATCTTTGTTAGTACAAATAATATGTTAATAACTCAACAAATAATGTTTAGATAAAGAAAAATAAATAGGTGCAAAAGTAACCAACAATAATAATCCAATCAATATGTATGTCACATAACTCAATAAAGGCAAGATCATAAAGAACAATTTCTTTACAAATTGTGAGCTTACAAAACTAATTATACTTTTTAAATATATAAGTGATCAAATTAAAAGTTTGCTAAAAGTAAAAGCAACTTGTTGGACTCATATGATTTTGAAATGGTAAGAAAATTGATGATGCATAATCAAAATTAAAATATAAAATAAATTATATAGTAATTTACCTTGAGAGAAAAATAAACACAAATATTTTTACCTTCTTTATATTTTCTTCGCTTCAATCCTTTCAATAGTAGAACAATCGTGCTGATAACGTGTTGTAAAACTTAAGAACAAAAGAATAATATAAAGATGAAGACAAGAAAAATATGACACAAAAGGAACAATATGAGATATCATTCTTTCAAGTGTTCACCAAATCATCAAGTGTATACGACATGAAGTCTATGCCTCTATTTATAGTGTAACAAAGAGGCATACAAACGGTTAGTCATAAACATGACATTAATATGAATATAATGGAGAGGTTGTGAAAATGAAATATTACAAGAAAAATGGTTATAAAGGTGGAGGTTATGATTATTTTCATAATAGAGGAAAATAATGGAATAACTTCTTGATGTAGTGAAAATCCACAATATATTATTTTATAACATAGCCTTAAAAAATACTTTCTATTTTAGTAACAAAACTTGAATACACCCTCAATCTATCACATGACGTAACAATGCCCTCAATTTTTTTATAAAAGTGTGGGACTTGTGACGACTCAGGGGTACCCCTAGGTGTAACATTACGTACAAGAAAGGTCACATACAAACCACTTAGCATTCATAACATAAGAAATAGAACATAAGAAGTAAAAAAAATATTTAAAGTCCAAAAGTTTTTATAAAATGAAGTTGAAGTCAAAAACACTTGTCTCATTAGTCATCTAATACAATAGAATTAAATTGGGAATACTCATATATCATTTCCAAACTGAAAATAGGAAATAAATTAATATCAATGAAAATACATCCTTGAAGCATGAGGACCACTAAGCTCGGGAATCTTGCAATCAACCACTAGCCACGAAACTGAGGACCCTGACTATCGGACCCTACATTTGGGGAAATGTAGGCAAGAGTATGTGTTACTACAAACAATATACAAAGTATGATAGTCACGCATCATAATTAAGGAAATCATGGGAAGTTTTGAGAAAATGAGTCGTGATTGATTTTTATATGTTTACATGCATTTGAGTATGATTTGCATATAGAGCCATGCTCTCTAAGTAAAAAGCAAGAGACGATTAACCATATCATACGATATAAAAACAAGGGGCGATTACCCATGTCACACGATGTAAGGAAAAGATGTGATTACCCATGTTCCTTCATGAGATAAAGATGAATAGGGTTAAGAGACACTAGGTAGAAGTGAAGCTTAGTACTGAGTGGACAAGTAGTGATTATCCATGTCTCATAAACTATGTTCCAACATATGATTGTCTATATAGACATTAGCTAGTGGATCCACAATATCTAGAAGTTTATGTTCCTTCACATGGCAAGTAGGACACCTCATTTCGGTGTGGGGTGGACACAAGATATCATGTTGCTAGGCCACATAGTCTTATATGTCGTTTAAGACTACTTCCCACAAACAAGTAAAGTTATGATGAACCAAGGTTACTTCAAGAAGTATCTTAAGTATGTTTCAAAATGATGTTCACTTGCATTGATCATGGTTTGTGATTTATCGTTATAACACTCAAGATTTATGTTTTAGCTTGATCATTGCATGCTCATGAAAATTTCATATTTTAGTATGATTTAAATGTTTATATGCATGGCTATCATACTTGGTACATGTGTGTACTAACACATACTCCTGCCTACATTTTCCTAAATGTAGGGCCAACAGTCAGGGTTTTCAGTTGCGTGGCCAGAGGTTGATTTGAGAGGTTCCGAGCTTTGGTGAGTCCTCATGCTTCGAGGATGGATTTTCATTGTTTTTCAGTTTGTTTCTTATTTTCAGTTTTGTGCATGATGTATGGTCTAGGCCCAGTTTCATTCTTATGTACTAGAGGCTAATGAGACAAGTGTTTATACTTCCGCTTTACTTTCATAAAAGCTTTCGAGACTTGAAATGTTGTTTGTTTATCTATTTGTTCTATTTCTTATGTTATGAATGCTAAGTTCTTTGTATGAGGACTCGTCGGGTCCTATACGCCATGTTACAATTAGGAGCTACCTTGGGTCGTGACAAGATATCACAACCAAGAGATTGATATTAACAACACAAGGAGATGAGAGCCTCAAATAATCGAGCATACCATGATTGGTCAACAATTGAATTGATGGTATGGCTCAAGAAAGAGTGAAAATCCATGGTACCAATAAAAAGATCGTCCAAAAGATAAGCTTTTTCATTTTGGAGTTCCAATGACAGAAACATGGGATCAATTTAAAACAATGGAGGAGACCTTTTTGGGAGAGATCAACAAACTCTCATTTGATTCTAGTGATAGGTACTAGCCCATTTGGATTGACACAAAAAAGTAGCTATTAAGTCAATAATAAAATTCAAACAAAAATTACTTTTAAGTCAAAAAATAAAAAGTAGGGAATTTACTTTTGGTTTCTTATTGTAATTTATTTTTATACCTTACAAACACTTCTTAACTTATTATAAGTCATTTTGACTTATTTTGAGTTACTTTTTATATTTTTCAAACACTTTTAGGAGTCAAAAGCTGACTTAGAAGTAAGTGTAGACAATAAAATTCGTGTCGAGAAAATAATAATCAAGAATAGAAAATTATAGCAACAACGTTTTATCATTTCAAGTGCGAGTGTTACAATCTCTATAATTCCTCTGAATTTGCCTTTTCAAATATAAATTCAAGGGCTTTAAAGCTTGTTCTTGAATCTCTAACGAACTTGAATTTGAACTTCATCTTGATCCTGACTTTTATTTGAATTAAAGGGCTTCGAGCTTGTTCTTGAATTCGATGGTCTTGATCTTGATCGTTCTTGAACTTGAATGCTTGAATTCTTAAATTTGTAGCTTTATAGAGAATTAAATGGCTTTTGTACCACGGATTTCCTCTATCTTCTTGTTTAGAATTTTCTGTCTCTTTTCTGAATTATGAGGAACCCTATTTATAGTTTTAGAATAGAGGAGGTGCGATTGGAATAGGATTCCGTTCGGCCAATCAGATTTAAGTGACATGGCATATGGGCTTTATGGAGCGGACTTGTCATCTTTGACACATGTCACGATTCCATTATTTTCTTATTTGACTTGGCATACCACATCATTTGCACACGTGGCGCCAAGATGGGCCTTGATAATGAGATGAAATTAGGCTCAACACATTGTAGCCTAAATCAACTAATTTGGACTTTTATTAAGTCCATATTTGTTGGACTTAAATATTTAACTCAAGTATATCAATCCATAATATTTATTTGGAATAATATATTTACGAATCTAATATAATCCGAATCATTTTATAAATTTGTATTTAATAAATTTTAAATGATTACAGTAAGTTTGACCAACTTGCAAACCAATCCAAACATCCTCTAAATTAGGTTTCCATCTTTTGAATTGGGACCCTTTGGTCTATGATGTTGATTTTCATTTATGTTCCATAATTCTCAATAAAATGGTGTATGAACCACACAAAAAAATTATAAAAGAAAAATGTTATATGAACAAACACCATTATCAATTTTATTTAAAGTTATTTGTGACCAAATAGTAATTACATTTGGGATCCAATAACTTAATCAATTTTTAAGGAAAAAGAGTTTGATATACCCCTCATCTTTTCTATTTAGAAATGATATATCACTCGTTATGAAAGTGGCTCATATATACACATATTGTGATACAAATGATCACATATACCCTTTTCCTCTAACGGAAGTAAACAATTAATTTTGAATTAATTTGTTTTAAAAAAAATACGATCCATATGGGGACATATTTGATCCTTCTCACATATTATTTTGACTTTTTTTTTTGTTTCAATGACTAATTTGAATTTATAATTTTGATGATCAAATTTATATATGTTTCACTAATTTTCATAAAATTTATTGTAGACGGCCAATATTTTTTATACAAATAAAAATATTAAATTACAATATATCTAATAAAATAATTTAAATTATAATATAGTCGTAAAAAGCAGAGTTTTAAATTTTTTTTATTTACACTAAAGAATGAAATACAATAAAATAAGAATAAGAAACTCAAATAATGATAATCAAAGAAGTCAAAAATAGTTTGTGTATAAAAAGATTAAGATATAGCTTGAAGTTTGCTAGAAGGATCATATAAAAATAAAAAAAGATCACTTTCGTTATATCAAGGGTATATGTGAGCAATTTTTGTAACAATAAGGGTATTTGTAACGAGTCAAATACACCCTAGACGTGACATGGTGTATAAGATCCTGAGAGGTCCTACACAGGCCACTAGACATGTATTCTTCAAAACAACATAATAGAAAATACGAGAAATAAGGGTAACCAATCCCATATAAATAAAAGATTTTTGACATAATGCGGAAGTCCAATCATAGTCTTGACAAGCCATCTATTACCACTACTACAAAAATGAACTTTACCGATAATTATTTTATGGCAATAAGCTAATTGCCATTAATATATTCATGCGAGGCAAAATATCAATTGCTAATGTGTAATGGCCTGTAATAAGTATATATTTAGTAGCAATTAGAAAGAATATCCGCAAAAAAGCATTTTTTTTTCTAAAATAAAAATTCCCTCCTTTCCTTATTTTTTTTTGAAGTTGTGCCTTTCTCTATATTCCGAAGAAAAAAGGTTAATAGCCACAAAAGTTCGTTTACACAATTAAGGAAAGCAGTAGTACTTAAAAGGTTCTCCCAAGAACTTAAGGATTTCCAAACCTAAATTATCAGATTGACACGTCCAGCAGCATGTATTGCTCTCACGAAAACCTTCTTTCACAACAGCGACATCCAGTAACAACGAGCTTTTCAAAATTTTCTAGGTATGTATCCCTCCTCCACTACTCCGTTTCTATAGTTCTATTATCTTTGTTTCCCTGTAGATCTTCATTGAGAATTCAACCCTGTAACTTGTTTTCTACCATTTTCATAAATTAGAATTTAGTTAAGAGAATTTAGTTAGTAGTTAAGAAGAAAAATTTAAATATTCTTGACAAACTAACCTATTTTTACGCTTCAATTGTGATTTTCAAGTGATTTGAGATTCGTAAAAGTATGTTTTTTTCCTGCGTTTATGATCTCTTGTTGATTGCAATTGATTGAATCAATTCCACTGTTAATATATCTTAAGGCGTATGGATGTTATGTTAAGGTGCGTGAGTATTAATATATTAAGGCGTGTGGCTGTTAATAGAGTTGTAACTTATGATCAATTAATAGCTCTATTGTGATTATGAGAACTAGTACAAGAAAAGAGTTGTTTCATTTTGACTACGACTTAAGATCTCTTCTTTGAACTTTTCAAGTTTAGCAATCATATAGACCCTCTGTTGTTGAGATTCATGTTTTTACAACAATTTTTATTTTGATTCCATGAGCTTAATGTTATTTAGATTCATGTTTAATACTTGAGTAAATATAAATTACTGAAAACATCAGCCATAAGAATCTTCTTTTAGGTGGATGTGAATTAGTTAGTCAGCTTGTTTTACAATATCTCTTTATGTTAATGATACATTGTAACGCTGAAGCTATTGTTTTTTATTTCCTGAGCTACTGGATCTCTCGTTTATTAGTTAAATTTTTCATTGAACTCTCTCAACTATAATCACGTTATTGTAGGTAATGATAAAGTATTAGTAACTTAGACTTTGACAATTTCAGTTATTTTTAATAATCTACCTTTAAGAACATAACCTCGGCCAGTCACTGTTTTGTCTTCCGTTTGCTCTGTTTTCTAGTAGTTTAGCTTTTGTCCTTGAATGTATTATTTAACACTCTTGTCCTTCGTTTAGTTTTATGTTTTAGACGCTTACTAGAATATGTGGTTTTGGCCATAAAATGCAAAAAACATTACCATAACAACGAATGAAAGAGTATAACTGTGAAAATCTATAATTTGGTTACCACATATCTGGCAACAGATTAGTAGACCTCAAGCACAACCTACTTACAGATTCTCTGAAAATAAATATATACATTTACTCCTATGCCTTTTAGTTTATACAGTCATTACTCTTTAACTAATAATGTGGTTAACCTGCCACATTGAATTGACAGCTCTTAACATGTAAAGGATCAGGCATTCATATAGGTTTACATAGGTAGGGGTCATTCAATAATAGTACTTATCACAATCAAGCATGTAGCCATGCCTTACCGTAACATCATCATTCACATTGTACTTCACATTATCAATACACCTTAATCATGATACTAATGTGGAAGACTACAAACATAACCTTCATACTCATGAACATCATAGTATCAATTCAGTTTGCATAAATTGCCCTCAAGGCCATTATTACAACATGTATAGATAGCAAAGAAGTAAACACCTCCACCATAAGTGAACCAAACTATACAACATCAATTCCAAATACAATAAATAAGAAGTTAGGCCAACTTACCGATTCTCCAAGCCATGATCATCATAGATCAATCCTAAATAATTCATAATAAATTGATATAGATAACAATATCATTCAAAAATACATCACAATCCAATCACAATTCAATTAACATCTAATATTATCACAAGACCAACTTTATATGCTAAATTGAGATATTAGGGAGATCATGGGTTCTTTATGGAATGACATAGGAAGTCATCATAAAAACATTAATTAAACATTAATTCATCATTAGAATGGCTTAGAAAATTGTTTGACAAAGAACCCATGCTTAGATTGAAAATTGGGAATTTGGTGTTTGAATCACTTTGGAAAATCATTGATTGAACTCCTTGAATAAAGGGTTATAAAATAATCAAGATTTACCATACCTTATTAATTGAAAACCCATGAAATTTGAGAAGAATTTAGTTGAAAATCCATCTTCTAGCTTGAGCTTGAGTTTGGCCTCCAATGGAGATTTGAGAAAATTTTGGAAGAGAAGAGGGTTTTATAGATTTTTGATTTCTCATTGGGTAATTGGGTTTCGATATGGGAATAGGGTAAATATGACTTAAAAACTGTTTATAACCAACCCCAAAGTACCCAAAATATCCCCACATTAATTGGACCTTTTTAAATAAGTCACACTTAACTTTCATTTTTGGAATTTTCATCGGGGAACAAGTCCGCGTCGCGGAGTTGTTCCCACAAGATTTCTGGAATTAAATTTTTGGACCGTAGAGTCCATGACACGTCCGCGACGTGGACCAAACGTTTGTCCTATGGTGAACCTAGTCCGCGACACAGACATGTTTCTCATATGCACAACTTCTTGCTGCCTTGGACAGCTTGTTGGCCAATGGTTGGGTCTTCCTCAAGGACCCCTAGGTTGGTCATTACGGAGTCGTAACCGGACGTTTGGACCCTAAACATGTCCCTCTAGGTGTAAGGGTCATCCCACTGTTTAAGACTCCAAAAAACACATAAAAACAAGGCAAACATAGAAGGACACACTAGCACACAAAAGACTAGTTTCTGGACGTCTTGGTCTTCCTATAAAGTTTGACCTCAAACCTCTTCCAACCAACTATTACAAGCTGTTGCTCTCCTTAAACAAGTTATCAAATCTTAAGACACTCTTGAGGCTCTAGTTATTCCTAGTTCATTTTTTAAGGTTGTTACAATATATCCCACTTGAAAACATTTGTCCTCGAATGACACTTAAGGCACTTTCAAGGATTCAACGACCCTACTAGCAACTCACTATTTTCAGCATTAATACAACATAATAGTCAATGCACCAAATTCACAAAGAACACCAACTTCATATCATTATGCACTTAAGGCAACAAAAGCAAGTGAAAACTTCATCCACTCACTCCTAATGCATCAAACACATAAACGTTCCTCATGTTATTAGGATGAACTTCCTTCTCCTAATCATGACATGACCTTTTCTTTTCATATCATCAAAATCTCAATATGCAATAAAATTTGAATCGCAAATAGGCATGTCCAACATTATAATTAATGAGGCCAATAAGTAACTCATACTAAATGCACATCGATCATGAGTAATGTATATTAACAAAATCTTTATCACTTAGACAAAATACTATCAAGGACATACATAACATTACAATGTCTAGTTGTGTTCAAGGAGAAATTTCTTCTCCTTAACATACTAGCATTGCATCTTGAAGTTCATATACAAGTATTTCACAAAGGTGGATTCATTTTCAGGAGAAATTCTCAACTTCTAACCAAAGCATGCTCATACTCCTTTCTTATAAAGTCAAAATGGTAGATCATACCAAACACATCACAACAATAGGAAGTCATTTCACAAAATTTCAGTTTCTTACATAACACTAGTTTTCATGAACATGCATCATTTAGGGAAATTATTAAATTCATAGGCAGACATTAAAATATTGAATAGATGTACCATCACTTCTCAAGAGTGAGACTATCTTAACACTTCCTAAATCACAAAATCACATATTCATGGAGAAAACTCATGTTTTCTTATTTAATGAAAGCTCAACATCTCAAGGTGGGTTCAGAATACCCTCACATTAAAAGTCAAAGAAAGAATGTTCATTAAACCATCTCATGAAGTCAAATGCATATTTACAATATTAAGATGTACAACAACATGAAAAACGTGCAATTTATCAAAAATCTCTTTTGATGCAATAAGAATCTTTCAAATCATGAATATCATAGTTTCATCTTAGACAATGCATCACATATGAAGAATATGCAACTTATACTCTTATGCAAGACTCCAAAACATGAACAAGATACTAGGAACTCTTTGGTTTCAAGCTTAAGTAAGAAAAGAAGGAAAAAATAGGGATATCAACAACCTTACTACTCAACTCATCATTCCTCACTTAGGGTAAACCCATTAAAGAGAAACTCATCTCACCAAAGAGAACTTTAACTTACTAACCTTACTAATCAAGTACCACATCCCCCTCTTGGGATTAAGTTTATGCACACCCTTCTTGACATAACCTCATTCCACTCTAAAGGAGGAACCGTTTCTCACCAAATCTTCAATCACACTCCATTGGGAGAGGATTTCAAGAAATCCAAAATGAGTATCTAAATCACTCCACTTCATATCCATCGCTCAAAGTTATTTTCAACACGGAGATGTTCAAGGTAACTCAATGAAGAAATATTAAGGGCACTCAACACCTTACCATCTAGGCACATTATCCCCCACTTCGGGTGATCATAATCAAATATTCATCACATTATGCCCTTAAAAGTTCTATGGTCGAGGTAAGTAATGACTAAACGATGTACTGTGGTTTCACGGTACTTTCAATGCTTTTTCCTTAAGTTTAGTGTGTCAAAGGCCTTTTTGTAGTAATTTTAATATATTTTTATCTGTGTTTGCAGGAAATCTGTCCGAAACAGAAATGCAGAAGAATGTGTTGAAATCAGTGCAGAAGTGATGACCTACTAAGCCATTGATGGTCCATCGATCCATCGACAGTTCGTAGGTGGTGATTGTCAACTGGAGGTTCAAGCATTTTGAAGCAACTCGGGGAAATCTGACCATGTGTGGGGCTACGGAAGGATCTACAGTCCCTCGATGGATCGATGAACTGTCTTGGAAAATCGTCATTTCTAACAGAGAGTAGTCCCAGTACCCGACTTTAAGAAATCACTAAGTATGGAAGGAAGGAGTCATCGACAAACCGTAAGTGAGACGGCGGACCATGCTGTTGGTCTGTCGATTGTAACAGAGAGGATGCAAAAGTGAAGGCTGAAGAAAAAGTTAAGTGTGGACCGACGGAGGCAGTCGATAGTCCGTCGTTCCATCGACGGACAGTTAGTTGGGTCGTTGACTGAAGACGTGTTTTGGAACAGTTTTTATTATTTAGAACTCCTTTTAATTTAGGACTTTATTATTATAAATAGGGTTAAAAACCTCATTTTTGGGGTTAGACTTTTTATTAATTTTCATACTCTTGTTATTGGAGACTTAACTTTGGATTTTGGGAATTAATTCAAATTTTCAGAATCGATTCTCAAGTGAATTTTGCTATTTCAACTGTGATTTCTGGATTTTCTTCAAATTTATCAAAGTAAGTACATGAATTCTTATCAAAGAATCATGAATTGTGCATTTCTATGTGTGGGTAACTAAATCCACAACTAGGGTTTTGGGAACTATGGGTGATTAACAAGGTAAAACTAGCTAAATAACAATTCTAGAATATGTTCTTGCATGTATTGATAATTCTTTCGTTAGAAGTCTTTTTAACGAGTGCACGCGTTAGAACTTTCCCTATTTCTATTCGCCAGACCAAGAGGGTAGTTAATAGGAAAAGAATTATCAACATAGATTCAGTAAATACTATCTAATAGGCTAGTTTTGATTGGTGCGAAATAATAACTAATACATACATCGAATATGATGCTCAATATGAAGTAAAGGTAATGTTTAGTAACTTAGACACACGTAGCCAGATCAAGGTACGGGGTGAAATTCTCTAAATGTCGGACCAAGGATTTAGAGATACATAAATTATCACTTTGCATGCAAGATACTAGGAAAGAGTTGTTATATCTAGGATTACCGCGTTATGAACCTATGGAGAACACTTACACTCTAGTTTCTCTCATCACTTGATAAAGACCAAAGTTTAATCTTGCTACTTGTTTACTTAGAAATAATTGAACATTTTTGTTACACAAAACCCCCCTTTTATTTAACTGTTTTCGGAAAGGACTTGACTAAATAGATGTAATTGTCGACTAATGTTAAGTCTAAACCATTTTCCTCGTGGTATCGACCCCAACCTAACAATTGGATTCTTTACTTGATACGACCGCTTATACTTCATTAGGGAAGTATAATTTGAGCATATCAAATTTTGGCGCCGTTGCTGGGAAAAGTGGCTTTTAGATTAACTTTAAATACATTACAAAATTTTAGTCAACATTTTCCTTATTTAACTTTTTCTTTTTGTTTTTGTCTCTATCAGGTCTAGCTCTAGTATATGCCAAGTACACAGAGTCGAGGAGAGCCAATACTTCCACTTGATCCATAAATAAATCTTACACTCCACAGAATGAACGATCTAAACAATCCTGCTAATCTTGGTGATGGGATCAACCGTGAACTTCCTCAGCCGGTTGATGCTCATAATCAAGTGTTAGTGGAGAACCCTGGTGAAGGTGATCTGAGAAGGAAACCTCCCGCTCCACGTCCTCAAGAGTACTATAGGGCCAATGTTAACATCACTGATCTGATGGACACTTGTCCTACCTCCTCTACAACAGGTTCATACATTTGTAATAACAAGTAGCTTGATGCAGATGCTCACCGCTAGAGGTTTGTTTTCGGGGCTACCATCTGAGGATCCACATGCTCACATTGCAAAACTTAGGTCAGTGTGTAAGAGTTATGTAGGGAGGCCATACTTAGACATGGATATCATTGGATTAAGGGTGTTCCCTCTCTCACTGACGGGGGAGGCTGCAATTTGGTTTACTGAGTTGTCCTACAATTCGATCTACACTTAGGAGTAGTTGAGGGATGTGTTCCTAGCAAGGTATTACCCGGTTTCTAAAAATCTTAACCACAAAGATAGGGTGAACAATTTTGTGGCATTGCCCGGGGAGTCGGTATGTAGTTCTTGGGATAGGTTTACTTTATTTCTGAGAAGTGTTATCTTATTGATAATAAAGCATTGAAAGAGTACTTCTATAGGGGGAAAGATGATAACAATAAGGCGGTACTTGATACTATTGCTGGTGGTTCTTATGGAGAGTGTACTTACATAGAGATCGCGGAAAAGTGGGAGAAACACCTTTGTAGTACAAGCCACACACAACCCGGCCACAGATGAGATTCATAAAGAGAATGCTCAAATGAGAACTGAGCTTGGGTTGGTATTAAAACATGTCACTGGGGGTGCAGAGAAACTGTATGCGGTGAATTATTTGACTAAACCACCACCGCCGGTAGATGAATTTTACTATGAGGAAGACTCTTATGTAGTGAATGAGCAGACGGGGGGTTTCCGACCGAACGACCAAGGATCCAATCAGGAGAATTGGCGCCAAGGTCAAGGAAATCAAGATCGGAACAATGGGAATTACAACTTAACACTATGTTCGAGATGGAAACTTTAACCGCGAAAACAAGTTAAACCGGGGTAACTATGGTAGCAGAAACGATGGGAGTGGGCCCTATTTTCACCTCAAAATTGGGAAGTTGCTCCTAGGGATGGTGGAAGTAGTATGGCATGAGTTGAATATATGTTGCAGAAGATGATGAGGAGGTTTGATGCTAGTGATGAGCAATCCAAAGAGTTGAGAGGTAATTTAGCAAATATTGGGCAAAAGGTGAATGCACAAGCAATCTCAATCAAGCATCTTGAGTTGCAAATGGCTCAATTGTCTTCTACTGTGAACCCACGTCAACTGGGTACTCTTCCTAGCAATACTGTTAAAAATCCGTAAAATGATGGACATTGTATGGCAGTCACTACTCGAGGTGGTAAGCAAACCATTGATCCACCTATGCCATCTGGTGTAGAAGATGAGATGAGAAGAGAAGATGAGGTAGTAGAAGCTAGTAGTGGGTTGGTAAATGAAGTGGTGAAAGAAGTAGAGATGCCCCAATAGGTGACTCCCATTCGAAGACCACCATCACTATTCCCGCAAAGTGCTATTGCTACAAGGTCTCTTGTACAAAAGAAAGATCCGGGTGCTTTCACTATTACATGTACAATCGGGTTATTACACCTTGCTAAAACATTATGTGATCTTACGGCAAGAATAAATCTCATGCCTCTCTCCATTTACAAGAAGTTGGGTTTGGGTGACCCAAAGCCCACTGCGATGCGGTTACTGATGGCCGATCGAGCAATTAAGAGGCCTATTGGGATACTCCACGATGGGTTAGTGAAGGTGGAGTCATTCATATTTCCGGCCAATTTTGTGATTCTTGACTATGAAGTGGATTTTTAGGTGCCTATTATTCTTGGAGTTACATATGAAGCATCGCGAGTCTCCACCCGCGAAACCATCTATTGAGGAGGCCCCAAAATTGGATCTTAAGGCTCTACCACCTCATCTAAGGTATGTTTTCTTGGGAAAAAGTGACACTTTGCCGGTAAATACTGCGTCAGATTTGATGCGTATCAAGTAGAGTGTTTGGTGGAAGTGTTGAAAAGGTTCAAGAGAGCTATTGGGTGGACTATTGTGGATATTATTGGGATCCCTCCCGGTATTTGTTCACAAAAAATCCAAATCATGCCTGATCATAAGCAAATTATTGAGCACCAGAGACATTTAAATCCACCTATGCAAGAGGTAGTGAAGAAGGAGATTATTAAGTGGTTGGATGCCGGAGTCATATATGTGATAACTGATAGTAGTTAGGTATTCCCTATTCAGTGTGTGCCTAAGAAAGGGGGAATGATTGTGGTCCCTAATGAGAAAAATGAGCTTGTTCCAGTGAGGCCGGTGACCGAATGGAGAGTGTGTATGGATTACCGAAAATTGAATGCATGGACTGATAATGACCATTTTCCTATGCCCTTCATGGATGAGATGTTGGATAGGCTTACAGAAAAGGGGTAGCATTGTTTTCTTGATGGTTATTCGGGTTACAAGCAAATCTCTATTGCACCGTAAGATCAAGATAAAACCACCTTTACTTGTCCTTATAGAACTTTCGCGTTCAAGAGGATACCTTTCAGGTTGTGTAATGCACCGGCTACTTTTCACAGATGTATGATTTCTATATTCTGTGATATGGTGGAGGACACCATTGAGGTGTTTATGGATGATTTTTCTGTTGTTGGTGACTCGTTTGATCATTGTTTGAGTCACTTGGACGAAGTTCTCAAAAGATGTGAAGATTGCAACCTTGTGCTAAACTGGGAAATGTCACTTCATGGTGAAAGAGGGTATTGTATTGGGATATCACATCTTAGAGAAGGGTATAGAGGTTGATTGAGCCAAAGTTGAGGTGATAGAGAGACTTCCTCCACCCATCTCTGTAAAAGGTGTGAGGAGTTTTCTTGTGCATGCAGGCTTCTACTAGAGGTTCATCAAGGATTTTTCAAAAATTGCACATCCTATGTGCAAGTTACTTGAGAAATAGTGTAAATTTTATTTTGATGAATCCTGTCTGAAGGCATTTGGAGAGTTGAAGGAGAAGTTGGTGTCTGCGCCCATTATTATTTCCCCAGATTGGAGCAAACCATTTGAGGTGATGTGTGATACTAGTGGGGTTGCTCTTGGTGTAGTATTGGGACAAAGAAGGGGTAAAACCCTTCACCCCATTTATTATGCTAGAAAGGACCTTAATGAAGCTCAAAATAATTATACTATGACTAAAAAAGTCCTTGCGGTAGTATTTGCTTTCAAAAATTTTTGCTCCTATTTGCTTGGCATGAGAGTTATAGTACATACTGATCATTCTGCCTTGATATATTTGAAGGCAAAGAAGGATGCGAAACCGAGGTTGATTAGATTGGTATTACTATTGCAGGAGTTTGACTTTGAAGTGAAAGATAAAAAAGGGACCGAAAATCAAGTTGCCGATCACTTGTCCAGATTAGAGGATGAAGCTATGTGAGAATTGGGTGAAAAGGCTGAAATTGATGATACTTTCCCTGATGAGCATGTATTGGCCCCTTTTCATGACTTGATTCCATGGTTTGCCGATTTTGCCAAATTCTTGGCTAGTGATATCGTCCTATCGGACTTGTCCTTTCATTAAAGGAAAAAGTTCATGCATGACGTGAAAAATTTCTTTTGGGATGAACCATATTTATATAGGAGTTGTGCCGATAAGCTTATTCGCCGTTGTGTGCCGGAAGTTGAGATGCTTAGTGTTTTGGAGGCACGCCATTCCTCACCTGTGATTGAGTATCATAGTGGTGTCCGGACTGCCCATAAAATCTTGCAATGTGGCTACTATTGGCCAAATATCCACCAAGATGCTCATGAGTTCGGCAAGGCATGTGATAGGTGCCAAAGAGATGGAGGTGTTTCTAGAAGGAAAGATCTCCCTTTAAATCCCATTCTTGTAATTGAGTTGTTTGATGTGTGGTGCATTAACTTTATGGGCCCTTTTGTGGGTTCTCATGGGATGAAGTACATTTTTGTGGCGGTTGATTATGTGTCAAAGTGGGTGGAAGCCATAGCACTTGCAAACAATGAAGGGAAGAGTGTCACCACGTTCTTGAAAAACAACATATTTTCCAGATTTGGCACCCTAGGGCTATTATTAGTGATGGGGGATCCCACTTTTGCAACAAGTTGTTCAAAGGTTTATTGGAGAAATATGTGGTTCGCTACAATGTAGCCACTCCCTATCATCCACAGACTAGTGGGCAAGTCGAGGTGTCAAACAAAGAAATCAAGCAAATTCTGGGGAAAACGGTGAATGCTAGTAGAACGGATTAGTCAAGGAGGCTTACTGATGCTCTTTGGCCCTACTGGACAGCATACAAGACTCCCATAGGTATATCTCCTTACCAACTTGTATATGGGAAGGCTTGTCACTTACCAGTTGAGTTAGAGTAGAAGGCTATGTGGGCGATGAAGAAACTGAAGATGGATTAGAATGAAGCTGCGGAACAGAGATTAAATGGGTTGAATGAGCTTGATGAGTTTCACTTGAAGGCGTATGAATTTTCAGCCTTCTACAAAGAAAAGATGAAGAATTACCATGACCAAAAGATTGAAAAGCGGGAATTTGCTGTTGGGGATTTGGTGCTTTTGTTCAACTCTAGGTTGCGCTTGTTTCCGGGCAAACTCAAGTCCAAATGGACTGGTCCATTCTTGATCACTCAAGTTTTCCTCATGGTGTGGTTGAGTTGGAGAACAAGGAGGGTGCACGGTTCAAAGTAAATGGGCAAAAAATCAAAATCTACATCGGGCATGCGGAGAATGCGTATGAAGTGGTTGAGGCATACCATCTTGATGATATTTGAGTAATCAAGATTCTTGCGTCGTGCGGCAACGTTAAATCAAGTGTTGATTGGGAGGAAACCCAATATGTATCCTCTATCCAACACTTGGTTTTTCTTGTCTTAGTAGGAATGGTCGCATTATTTCAATTTTTACTTATTGTCCTGTGTAAATTTTCTTTTATTTCCTGTAAGTCTCTTGGCTAGAGAGTAGTTTAGGGTCCGTGTCTAAAAAGTGTCAACAAAACACAAAAAGAATGGCTTATTGGGTGCTAATGTGCAGGGACCAAATCACTAGAAATCTGCAGAAATTAGTCTGGTGCACCGATCGATGGGTCGTCGTCCCATCGACGGCCGTGGATCACAGGTTTGTTTTTCAATATTGCTTAAGTTAGGGCACAATCGATGGAGCACTTGACGGACCGTCGATTTACTTATGGTCCGTTGACAGGGAATCATAAGTTCCCCAGATCAAAGGACCCGACCCGACCGGCTATATATTGAATTTAAACTCTTCAGTTACTACCCCACCTTTTCAAATTCTCCCCCAACCGTTTCCCTCCCCACACTAATTCACTTATACACACACAAAAAAAACACACACACACACACACAAAACCCTCATTCCCCAAATTCCCATCCTTTTCTTTCATCTTTCCGGTCGGTGTTTGAAGGCGGCCTTAGTGTTGATCATTGCAAAGTTCACCCTCACAGTCACTCCACTACATAATACAGGTGTGTCCTTCCCATCTGCTCCCTAATCTCATGTCATTTGTTTGGAAACCAAAGTGCTAGCATGTGGGTCTTGACTTAGGGACAACCTGTTTTGATTTAACTGTAATTTGAGAGTTTCTTGTTCCTAAGAATGATGGAAAATGTACGGGATGGGGGTGAAATGAATTCTGAATGGGTTAGTTTTGTAGTTTTTTGACTTAGGGATTTTTAATCTCTTAGAATCTATGATTGCAATTGGAATAATCGAAGCCCTAGGATTGACGAAATGGTGTGTTGATTCCAGTAGAACATGTTGTTAATTGATGTGCTTTAATTTTTTTTATTTGTGTGGGGTGCAAAGGTTGTAGAAATAAATCTTTCTCTGACCGACTGTACGAGACCCCATCTACGGACTGTCGGTAAATCTACGGACAATTGATGGGGTCCGTCGATAGCCACACCTCAACCTAGTTTAACTCTGGAATGACGAAAGTGGACTACAGTCTGTCGATTAAATAACGGACCATCCTGCACGTCCGTGATTTCTAACAGAACCTTTGTCTCTAAAGCTTTCTAAAATCTTGTCTAAGTGTCCAATGACGAAAGTGGACTACGCCGTTGATTGATGAACGGACCGTCCTGCATCTCCGTCGTTTCAAACTGCAACTACTATGGACTTATAACTTCTGAAATGTACTAAATTTCCACCAACAGACCCTATCGATGGACCGTCGTTCCATCGATGGACAATCGTTCCATCGATGGACCGTCGATAGTGCTCGTCGTTCAGTTCTGTAGTTCTGCACTTCACTGTGTTTTGTGTTCAAACTTTGGTGTTTGTTTCTTCCGAGTGTGTTGAATGATTATACTGGAACTAATAACCCTCCTTTGCAGGTACATATGGTCCCCAAGCCCAATATTGTCTACTATCGAAGACGATCCAAGTCCATCGCCCTTCACGCCTGTTGGTGATTGGTTCGTCGGATGATGAGACTAATCCCGAATACATGCCACCAGGCACCCGAACACAGACACCTGCTGCTAGGACCACTCGGGGCACGCCTAACAAGGTGGCGTCCGGCGTAGTCATTGCCTCCTAGTCTGATGAGGAGCGCACACTAACCGACATACTGTCTGGGTCTGCCGCGGGTCCTGAGTGAGCGTCTGGCTCCGAGGAGGCTTCTGAGTCTATGTCGGCCCACTCTTCAGGATCACATGGTGCAACTGTTCCTGCTGCATCTGCCCACTCTACCTCGTTTGATGATGCCGATAGTGCGGATTCTACTCCAGCATCCCAGTTCGACGTCCCTGCATTGGTTGCTGATCAGCCCAACCGATGGTGCGTAGAAGTATAATACCAGATTTACAGGGATGCTAAGCTGCTCAATGATATGAGGGTCATGACTCAGACTCTGACAGTCGAGCAGCAGGTTCATACAGGGAGTCTCCACACGATTCTTGCTATATATGATCTCTTCACCCGCCATCAGCTCGAGTGGATGGCTAGGAGCGTGGGACGCTACAGTGAGGAGTTGGTGCGAGAGTTTTACGCTTCTTATGTAGCGACTCTCCGGGATCTTTTGGATAGGCGGTCTAATCCCGCCAAACAGGCACCACTTACCCATGTTCGAGTCTGTGGGAGCATGGTGGATATCTCTTTGCCCACCATTTGCCGTTTCTTATACGGTGCTGATACATATGTCACCAAGGACCCTCTCACCCCCGAGTTCGACTACTGTTGGAAACTGATTAAGGAGGGCCATTTCCAACGAGACAAGGTTGTGAGAGAGACCACCAAAAGGTAGATAGCCCAACACATTCTATGGATCGTGAGGGTGCAAACTGAGTGCTGGAGCCCAGAGGCCTTATCAAGAAGGCCAACCTCACATTTGCTGCCAAGTTCATCTGGCTATTAGTCCGCCAATGCCTATCCCCCATAGCCGCTGACAACATTCTTACATGGGATAGAGCAGTCTTGGTTGCTTCTATGGTTACGGGGTTCGAGATTGATTTTCTGAGGTTGTTGCTTGCAGTCATCCATGAGAGGGCCTTTAAGTCCTTGACCACTTACCCCTTTCCCTGTATGATTTTTGAGTTGTGCCTGTCTGCTGGAGTGCCCATTTGGCACATTGATGTTTTTTAGACTCCTATTGGTACAGTGGACATCGATCTCATCCGGGATGAGGCTAATGAGGCGGCACCCAACAGAGGACCCAAAGAGGTGAAGCCGCTAGTTGAGAACTTTGTCGACACGGTCGAGCAAGCCCAAGGGGCTGATAAGGCTACATCAGAGCCTACCGACACCACCTCAGTTGAGTCTATCCCACGCACTAGCAGATTCCCGAGTTCCTCCCGATCTACACCATCAGCAGCAGTGGTCCCGATTGCTAAGGTCCAGAAGTTAGAGGCCCAGATGGACACATTGCTGCATCATATCCAGCCTTGGGTGCAGAGGTCCATTGCTAAGGTGGAGGATTGGATCGAGAAGAAGATTGCCTAGTAGACTGAGAGAAAGATCTAGCAGTCCACCAGCGCCTTGATGCGTTCGAGTTGAGAGTTCTCGCCCAACCATCCCCTATTATTTATTTGACTACTCTCTAGGTTTCTATGGCAAGTCTGAGGGCTTATGTGGATGCCATTCTGGATATGCGGGTACCTGATACTGAGGCCACACTGCGGAGCTTGTTGAGGATACGGTGCTTAGTGCACTATTTTAGACCACCGCTGCATCACTGCCTCCGCCACTTGAGCTCTATCCAAGAGGCACCGGCCTAGAGAGAGTGATGAGGCTCGGGCTAGAAAGAAGGATCACACTAAGTTAGAGGCCGAGAGCAGAGCCTCTTTGGTAGATGAGGATGCCCGACAGATTAGGGCTCATGAGTTGGCTGCTGGGGCGTCTAGCTCCAAGTTTGAGGATGTTGAGAGGAGCACCACTGAGGGCGCAGACATTGCTACGGACACTACTGATGGTGTCCCTACTACTAATGGAGCGGGTTCCGGGAAAACTGGACCTGCCTGCTTGTTGATCTTTGGCGCTATGTGCCTCAGGTTTGCTTCACCTACCACCTTATTTTTATATTTCTTGTGCATTGGGGACAATTGCATGCTTTCTTGTTGGGGGTACGTTAAATGGAAAGTGAGTGTTAGGGTGATGTCTGAGTATCCCAACTCATGATCCTCTCTTGGTGATTTTTTTTGCCTGTGTTCTTTTGCCCCAAGAGACTGGTTATTTTACTGTTGAACCGGCATGTTAGTATCTTATACAAAGTATGTGAAATCTGAAGCATGATTGCTAAATATAAATGATATCCTGTTCTAGAAACAATGCTTGCATGGATTAGGTCTAATGAATGTTTAATATGTTGGCTCTAAGCATGACATAGAGATGCACTACTACATGACCCTCAAATCGACAACTCAAACTAGGTGTCTGATAATCTTATAGGTTAATGAAATATCAAGAGAGTGTGAGGAAATTTGATTGATACGCCGTTGGTACCTAGCTAGAACTTGCCCGGTTAGTTCTACAAAAAGGAATATGTGTTAGACATTTAGAAAAGGATCATAGGCCCTTGTTCAAATTAGCCAATCTTTAGCCTAAAGAAAATAAAACCAAATGAATCGATCTCCTTGTTGATCCAAATTTTTTGAGCCTTAAATGGATCTTTTTTTTCTAAACCAAATTGTCTTCCCTGGGTATAGTGTGTTGTCCCTTGTCCCTCTTTAGATATGTACACCTCAACTTAGGCCAAAATCATAAGTTGAGGGTGGCTAATGCAGAAACAAACCTCGTCTTGGCCCTTACCCAACATTGGGTATTATGTACCTTGACTCATGGCAAAGCCATAAGTTGAGGGTGGCTATTATGAGTAATGTCTCAAAAAAGGGGATGAAAAGAGTAATGTAGAAAAGGAAAAGAAACAGTGTGCAAGAGAAGTGACTTAACAAAATAAAATAAAATAAAAAGTGTTGAATGAAAAGAAGTAAAAGTCACTTCCGCAAAAAGGGAAAAAAGGAGAAAACAAGGCAAAGATTTGAAGAAAAGAAAAGTGGGGCATAATAGACAATAAAAGAGGTAGGACGCTTAGCTATAATGTAAAGGAGGGAAACAAGTTACTAAAATGTATCCATATGTATCATTCCTGACCCTAAACCGATGTTACAAGCCAATAAAGTCCTATCGTGATCCTAAGAGTCTAATATAGTGAACTTAAAGCAGTGATAATAAGGGCAAGTCTATGGCGACAAGTATCAATTAGGTGTGAAGTTGTTCTGAGAATGAGTGTTGAATAATACTCCTTATACTTAAATTTGAAATCGCTGTGTGAAAAAAGAGGATGTTGTTTTTTTGAACTGAGGACACTTGTTGCAAAATCAAAAAGTTCGTGCCTTGGTGAGAAATAAAAGAGGAGAGGTGTCGGTGCGTAGTGAGTCTGTATCATGGTCTGATACACATGAAAAAGCCTAGTGAGCCTAAGAGTAAAAGCATACACTTAAAGCAATAAAATTTTAAGATTGATAGCCATATGATTGTGAAAGCTTAAAAGAGAGTACTTTTGTACAAGAGGATTGTGTTGAGTCATAGTGCGTCACTTGAGGACAAACAACGAATTTAAGTTGAGGGTGGTGATGTACTTTGGTTTCACGGTACTTTCTATGATTTTCCCTTAAGTTTAGTGTGTGTCTAAGGAATTTTTGTAGTAATTTTAATATATTTTTATCTGTATTTGCTGGAAAGCTGTCCAAATGGAAATACAAAAGAATGGGATGAAATCAGTGCAGAAGTGGTGACCTACGAAGCCATCGACGGTCCGTTGACCCATCGACTGTCCGTAGGTGGTGATTGTCGACTGGAGGTTCAAGCATTTGGAAGCAACTCGGGGAAATCTGAACAAGTGTGGGGCTAAAGAAGGATCGATGGTCCGTCGACTGATCGAAGGACCATCCTGGTAAATCGTCGTTTCTAACAAAGAGTAGTCATTGTATCCGACTTGAAGAAATCACTAAGTTTGGAAGGATGGAAGCATCGACGGATCGTGCTGTTGGTCTGTCGATTGTAACAGAGAGGATGCAAAAGTGAATGATGAATAAAAAGTTAAGTGTGGACCGACGGAGGCAATCGACGGTCCGTCGTTCCATCGATGGACCGTCGGTTGGGTCGTTGACTGAAGACGCATTTTGGGACATATTTTCCTTATTTAGAAATCCTTTTAATTTAGGACTTTATTATTCTAAATAGGGTTAAAACCTCATTTTTGGGGTTAGACTTTTTATTAATTTTCATACTCTTGTTATTGGAGACTTAACATTGGATTTTTGGAATTAATTCAAATTTCCGAAATGATTCTCAAGTGAATTTTGCTATTTCAAGTGTGATTTCTGGATTTTCTTCAAACTTATCAAAGTAAGTACATGAATTCTTATCAAACAATCCTTAATTGTGCATTTCTAAGTATGGGTAACTAAATCCACAACTAGGGTTGTGGGAACTATGGGTGATTAACAAGGTAAAACTAGCTAAATAACAATTCTAGAATAGGTTCTTGCATGTATTGATAATTCTTTCGGTTAGAAGTCTTTTTAACGAGTGCACGCGTTAGACTTGCCATATTTCTATTCGCCGTACCAAAGTGGTAGTTTATAGGAAAAGAATTATCAACATAGATTTAGTAAATACTATCTAAAAGGTTAGCTTTGATTGGTGCGAAGTAATAGTTAAGACATACATCGAATATGATGCTTCATATGAAGTAAAGGTAATGTTTAGTAACTTAAACACACGTAGTCGGATCAAGGTACGGGGTGAAATTCTCTAAATGCCGGACCAAGGATTTAGAGATACATAAATTATCACTTTGCATGCAAGACAGTAGGAAAGACTTGTTATAGCTAGGATTACCGCGTTATGAACCTATGGGGAACAGTTACACCCTAGTTTCTCTCATCACTTGATAAAGACCTAAGTTTAATGTTACTACTTGTTTACTTAGAAATAATTAAAATTTTTGTTACACAAAAACCCCCCTTTTATTTAATAGTTTCCGGAAAGGACTTGACTAAATAGACGTAATCTTAGATTAAAGTTAAGTCTAAACCATTTTCCTCGTGGGATCGATCGCAACCTAACAATTGGGTTCTTTACTTGATACTACTGCTTATACTTCTTTAGGGAATTATAATTTCAGCGTATCACTAAACCTCCATATTTCTCTCATACAATGATTTTACACCATTGAGGATTTTACTCCTACCGTCATAAAAAGAGGTTTACCAATTCAACATCAATAGGTGCCACTCGAGCACCACTATTCCTCCAAGTCCAGCCCTTAAAGGAAACTAAAAATAATTCAAGTTGGGTTATACTTATCAACCACCTATGGTCATAACTAAACTAAAAAATTCACCATATCTCATTTCTCAAGTCAACACTTAGACTATTTCAACCCATATCATCAATTTTGGTGGAACCTTCCAACCAATCATGCCTAGGTATCATCTAAGCACTTTTTTCAAATTACCATACTTAAGATTAATCTTAAAAGAGAACTAACCTCTTTAAAGTTGGCCAACCTTAATTCTCTTCTTCTTCCTATGAACTAAGGGGTACATACAACCCTCCAAGTCAACCTTAGAGTAAACCATAATCCCAACTTATGGAATAGAACCCCTTCTTCCCTTTTTTCCACTCTTAGGATATGTTTATATGGGAACTAATCAATTAGTCATAGAGATTACTCCATTAACTAGCATACTTCACAATTACCTTACAAGCTAAACACACTATCTTCCCTTCTTAGGAGTAAGCCATACAAAGACTCCAATAAACACAAGGACAATCATGAAACATTACTCATATAAAAAGGGAAACTTTTACTCTTACTATACATATATCACATTCCTCCAAAACTCCACAAGTTTACAGCATAACTTTCTACTCTCATTGCACATAACCATAAAGCAACTCTTCATCCCAAAAAGGACTTCATTAAGCCATATCAACTCTTATTATGCTAGAACTACATCACAACACAACTTATCAATATAATACCTCAAATATCATATGTCACATATAGCCATAATTGGCATCACAACATTATATTCCAATTCCACATTCACGAATACTCATATAGTTAAAAACAATAATAAGCATCAAAACTCACCTTTTTCTCCCTCAAGCCTTGAGACATCACCCTTCCAAGAAATCACATCTAAAAGACAACTGGACAAGGGAAATAAGAGAGAGATCATATAAACTTAAGCTCTATGGAACGACATAGGAGTAATGAAGAAAGTGAAACTTCTATCGTCCTATAGCCTTTCGCTCATAGATGTGTGGCGACTCATACCGATGAATAAGACATTACTAGACGTGGCATAATGAGACTTTGAAACCTAATACCATTTTTATAACCTCATGCTCTGGCACCAAGTTTTTCACGACTGGAGACTACCCCTAGAAATAACACAACGTACTTGACTTCTCGGAGGTCTTATACAATCCCTTAGCATTCATTCATCGCATTATTTATTAAATTACCAGAAAATTTAAAAAATTTTCATAGCATAACACAACACTAAATGTCATTTTATTTAAAACCTTTTTAAAATACAATGGAATACTAAGCCTCACTGTAGCCATCTTACAACACGAGTACAACACAATAAGGACACGATCCTTATAATACGAAATCAACTACAACATAGTATATGAAACTTAAAGAAAACTCTTGACATAATGATCCTTGAATTTGGAAGGACACATCCGAACATGAGTATAGTAATCCAAGCTCTTCATTCTGGAAAAAGATCCTTTAGCCATCAACACCTACACTTTGTGTAAAAAGATGAATAAGAACGGTATTAGTACAAGAATGCACTAAGCATGATAACCATGCAAAAACATGCTTTTAAAGAGGAAATTTTGTTTGAAACCATGCATCATGTCTAATAGAGAAACTTCATAGCATTTGATACAATAAGCACAAATATTTTATAAGGATACTATTCACAACAACCCATAAAGCCATTTGTGACATTTAATACACATTAAATATCTCTAATACATTAACTTTACTTTTTACATTAACTCCTTTACCTAAAACAACCTTTAAGTAAGACTTACTGCAATGCATGAATAGTGTCTCATCCCACAATTTATACCAAAACATCACCTTCAGGTCACCAAGGTGAAAATTCATACAACCTTCATCAATTCAAGCATATACATTCATAAGGACATAACATATCATGAAACACAACCTTCCCATATGAACCATCACCTAAGACAACTCCAAGTCACACTAGTGCAATGTGCAAGTAGCATACCATAATAGTATTCACACCAAGTGTTCCTATGAGGTCACCCTAGATATAGGCACTCCACATTCAATAAGTCACAATATATTCATTTAAGCATAGGCATAAGACCTACATACTTCATAGACCTCATATAAGAACTCATTCATTTATCACCTCATAATCATAACCCATTTTGTATTTATGCACATCTCAAGACAAAATGCAAGTCAATACTACCAATATCACCATAATGACATAATAGTTAACATTTCATATTTAGAGTTCATTTCATCAATACATCATAGGACCTTACTCATAACCCCATTCTAAGTCTACTAGTGTAATGTATAAGTGAAGCACATAACCTCACTAATACGAAGTAAACCAACAAGGAGATCACAAGCATTGCCCCTTTACTTCATACATCATCATGAAAATAATATCCAATAAACATGCATACTAAGTAAGACCATCATAATGACGACCTAATAAGACCAATACCATGCATATCATTATAACAAGTATGTTAACACCATAATGTCATGCATAATATATATATATTATATATATATATATATATATATA
>NC_028645.1:32503080-32530847 GCF_001406875.1 Solanum pennellii
TATATATATATATATATATACACACATAGAACTCACCCTAGAATTCATAGGTAAAGTCCCATTCCCTTACCTACAGTATGCAACATCTGTTAGGTAGTCCTAGTTAGTGTTCATCTTCTTACTTCCATTGTTTATTTACGTTCGGGAAACTTATCCATAACCGACATAAGACCATGTGAGCTAAACATGGAATTCTGTGTAAACCCCTCTCACTGAAAGGAGGGCATCCTACTTGCCAAGTTAAGACATAAACATCATCATAGCATCTAGGTGGATCCACTCGGTAGGTACCTATGGGAGCACATAGTTAAGGAACTAGGAGGATTTTTCTAGAAACCCTCTTTATGGTAATTAGCATTGTAGTTTCCACCTCATGAGAACATCGGAGGAAACTTTCTCGTGAAGAGACCCCTCTCATTGTCAAGTTCACTCGTTTCTAAGCTAAATTCCCTTTTTGAAGAGCCTTTAAGTATTTATTAAACATTTGTTCATAAGATAGGCCTTAAGAGATTAACTCATCCATAGTAGAGTCTTGTTTAGAGTATAATTAAGAAAACCTTTCAAGAGACTCTTGTTCACTAGATTATCATTAACATGCTCCATTCATACATTCATGTGTGCAAATATATGAGAAAGCCTTTCAGATAAATACCTTTAGACAACACATGTTAATACTTCATTAGTTATAAAATTTTCATGCATAATAAGAGATAAAGGTGCATATGAGAATAATCCTTTAAATTGACTCCATGAACTGATCATTCTCATAGTTATGCATGAGATGTGTGTGCTTACATATTGTTCATCATGAAGACATGAACAACTCACAGATAGAACATTTAGGGACTATAGACCACACACTCACATTCCATCATAGGAAGCAAGAACATATTCAACATTAAATAGGCAACTCCTAACATGTAAAGACTTACACATTAATATAGAGTTACATAGGTAGGGGTCATTCAACAATAGTACTTATCACAATCAAGTATGCAGACCATACCTTACCCTAAAATCATCATTTACATTGTACTTCACATTATCAATACACCATAATCATGATACTAATATGGAAGACTACACACATAACCTTCATACTCATAAATATCAAAATATCAATTCACTTTGAAACTATTGCCCTTAAGGCCATGATCACAACATATGTATATATACAATAAGTAAACACCGCCACCACAAGTGGACCAAACCATACAACATCAATTCCAAATACTATCGTTAAGAAGTTAGGCAAACTTACCGATTCTCCAATCCATGATAATCATAGATCAATCCTCAAAAATTCAAAATCAATTGATATAGATAACAATATCATTCAACAATACATCAAAATTCAATTAACATCTAATCAAGATCACAAGACATACTTCATTGCCTAAATTTTAGAGATTAGGGAGATCATTGGTTCTGTAAGGAATTCCATAGGAAATCATCCTAAAACATTATTTAAAAATTAATTCATATTAGAATGACATAGAAAATCGTTTGAAAAGGAACCTATACTTAGATTGAATATTGAGAATTTTGGTCTTTGAATCACATTTGAAAATTTTCGATTGAACTCCTTGAATAAAAGGTTATTGAATAATCAAGAGTTACCATACCTTATTGATTGAATACTAATGAAATTTGAGAAGAAATCAGTTGAAAATCCATCTTCTAGCTTGAGCTTGAGTTTGACCTCCAATGGAGATTTGAGAGAATTTTGGAAGAGAATAGGGTTTTATATTTTTGATTTCTCATTGGGTAATTGGGTTTTGATATGGGAATTGGGTAAATATGAATTAATAACCGTTTATAACCAACACCCAAAGTACCCAAAATACCCCACATTAATTGGACCTTTCTAAATAAGTCAAACTTAACTTTCATTTTCGGAATTTTCATTGGGGAACAAGTCCGCGTTGCGGAGCTGTTCCCACAAGATTTCTGGAATTGAATTTTTGGATAGTAGAGTTCGTGACACGTCCACGACGAGGACTAAACATTTTTCCCATTGCGAACCTAGTCCGTGACGCGGATATGTTTCTCATATGCCCAACTTCTTGTTGCCTTGGCATCTCGTTGGTCAATGGTTGGGTCCTCCTCAAGGACCCCTAGGTTGATCCTTGGGGAGTCATAACCGGATGTTCTGACCCTAAACATGTCCCTATAGGAGTTAGGGTAATCCCCGCTGTCTTTAGAATCAAAACAAAACATATAAATAAGCCAAACATAGAATGACACACTAGCACACAAAAGACTAGTTTCCGAACGTCTTGGTCGTCCTTTGACGTTTGACCTCAAACCTCTTCCAACCAACTATTACTAGTTGTTTCTAACCTTATAACAAGTTATTAAATGTTAAAACACATTTGATGCTCTAGTTATTCCTAGTTCATTTTTAGGGTTGTTACAAATGATCTAACATTTTTTTTTGACATTAGGATCTTCATCAGTATCATCCATGCCAAATCTATGATTCACATTTTTTTCTTTACCAAATTGACTGTTGTCTTAAACAAACTCCATTATTTTTGAAGCCTTATCTTTTGTAGCCTGAACCGTTATATAGGACACTCCTTGATATCCCGAGTAGCTAAGATTAATTGCCTAAGCTGTTGCTCAAGAGGCCTTATCCTTTACACTCATGCTCTGGTCTGCTTGGCTTATCCTTATTATTTGGGTTGCTAAACCACATAAAATGAAGTTAGTATCTGCTGTCCCAAAACCAAAAATTTGCAACCTATCTTTAATAAGTGATCTACCCCACACAACAAGCTATTTAATGAATATACGTTTAGGAACTTTAATGTTCCACTTCCGAGCTTCAGATGCCAACCAGTCGGCCGCGATCTTACCTTCTCTCTTCTCTATGAGTATGCTTCCAATTCCAAGTTAAATTTACTACATTAGACTTTTATATTCGAAAGACATTTAGTACACTCAGTTCCCGGATACAAAGTAGTGATTATTAACAATGTATTTTTACCATATTAAAAATGAACATGTAACATGAGGATCACTATTAATTCAAATTTAATATACATTTCAACTGTTAAAATGATATCTATGAAAAAAGAAGTTACATACTAATTAAGTGGATGTTTTATCTGAAATATATTTTTGATTAATTTTCTCCCTTTCTTACTAATGTAATTTCAGCTCTTACAATAATTACATAAAATGAAATAATATCTTGAACGTCATGGACAATTCTTGAAATAAAATATGGATGCCTTTTGATAGACTTAGTAAAGAATACTTGGATGGAGTAGAAGATTTTTTAAACCATGCATTTTCTAAAAAAACAAACGGGAGAGAAAATTTGATGTCCTTGTATCTAATGTATAGTTATCGAACAATAAATAAAGCAACAACTTATGATCATCTTATTGTTAATGATACTATGCCATCATATTATAACTGGTTTTTTCATAGATAGTCTCTAGAGGGATTAGACAATATTGAAGTAAATAATCAGAAGCGTGCAACTGTAAGAGGTGATTATATGAGAGGAATGATACATGAGGGATTTGGAGGTTGTACAGACTTCATAGATAGTGACATCAATGAAATTGGTGGAGATGGATCCAAACCTTTAACAAAATGGTGATAATCCATCTAAAAATCAACCTCATCTAGGGATAAGTCTGAAAGGCTTATAAAGGAGGCAAATGAAGAATTACATCCATGTTGCAAAAAGTTTAGAAAATTATCCTTTTTGTTGGTAGTGCTCCTACCTTCCATATGTGGGAAGGGACACTCCTCAATCTAGTTTACTCGGTGCTAAGCTAGAGTCTCTTTTTGAAATGTATTTAAGTCTTTAATTATCAATCATATCTTAATTTAGGTCATAGGATCTATCCCTTATATAATCATCATCATCAATATCTCAATAAGAATTGTATAAGTATAAGTCCTTTAATCACAATTCTTATAAGTGAATTTAACTCATTAACATTTCATAGTATATAAAGGCACATTGATAGTTTTCACCATCCTTATATCACATACACCTAAATCAACCTCACAACCTAGTCAAGACATTTCGATTCAACATCATACCACCCTATATATCCTAATACAAGGCATACTTCAACATAATATCATGACTTAACTACAATTAATCACAGTTGGAAGTAAAGATTGAGATTCGAAGACTTACCAAGTCTTATTCACAATTCATGACCAAGGTTTTACCATCAACCCATAACTCAACCCAATTAGGGGAGTAACATCATCACACGATGATAACCCATAATATAACAAAGCCAATTGCACCTCTATAACACAATTCAACACTAGATTATAGCTTAAGACAATATAAATAGGCTAACTTCACAATATACTTCACAACATAAGTCACATCTCAAGAACTAGCATGATAGTCCTGTAATTCATATTAATTTGTTCATAATAACACCATAGGATAGTAATCTAATCAATAATCAAGTCAATTGAATGCTCACAATACAATATAGGTCAAGATTTCAACCTAAGGTTAGGGATTGAGAATCATGTTCTTCAATTTGGACCAAACCATTAACAATAATAATAACAAGTTAAATAACATGTTAATCAATTCAATATAACCTAAAGAAATCATCAACAACTCCATAACTTCATTTTCATAATTGGATGAAACCCATAAGAAACACAACTTTTGAAATCCATTTTTAAGGAACCCTTTGAGGAAAGAGTCTCAAAGGTGAATTAGATCTCATACCTTAATGTTTGAGAACAATTTGATTGTGAATTCGTCCATTTTCAGCCCCCAAACTCTTTTCCTTGTTAGTCTTGAATGGTGAGTTCATGTAGAGAGAGAATGAAGAGAGAAGGAAGAAAGTTTGTGTTTTAGAGTTCTAATTAGTTTAATTGGGGTTGAGGTTTTTATATGGGTTTGGAGTTAGTTAATTAGTATCCCATTAATCCCTAACTAACCCCAAAACTACCTAATTAATTAAATCAATTTATGTAAAATGTGCAGGAAATTCACCCTTCAGAAACGAAACCCCGCTGACGGGCCATCTCTGAACCTACGGACCCTTACCCCTCCGTCCTGCACTCCGTCGATGAGTTCAAAAACTGGGAAGGCGGAGGCCATCCTCAACGTGCCTAAGTATGGGATGACGCTGGCATCAACACCCCGTCAGTCCACACACGGATCGTAGGTAGTCTCATCGATGCTTACTGCCCAGGCAGTGTTGCTTCAAACGCAAGGGTCCTCCTCAAGGGCCCTTGGTTGGTCCTTGGGGAGTCATACCCAGAAGTTTCTACCATGAAACAATTCTAACACCTATTCGATAAATTTTTGCCAATTTTCATACATTTTCGACTGTTAAAGTTAGTCAAATAGGCTAAGGCACGCTAGTACCTCTTTGAACAAACTTTCGGGCGTTATGGACGTTCTTGGATGAATTGGGATGAATTTTTCACATAAGAATTGGGATGAATTTTCAAAAACACCCCAAACCTTGGCAGTCCATCCAGCAGCTTTTGCAATACCACCATCGTCGGACCCAAGCAACGGGGCATCAATTGAATGAAGCCCCGTTCTGCTGGGCGTCGTTTCGGACTGAGACTGTGCAACATGGGGGTTAATTTCTCACATCTAAGGGTAGATCTACGCCGCCAAACGATGGGGCGTCGTCCTAGCTACTGCCCGTAGGTGATGGGCGTTATTTGCCCAGTTTTTTGGCAGCTTTCTTATCAAGTCTTGGGTCCTCCTCTAGGACCCCTTGTGGATCCTAGGTGGGGTCGTACCCGGATGTTGAACCCCTAAAAACGTTCATATAAGTGGTAGGATCATCCAACATCAATTTCAACCAAAACAAACACGTAAAATTTGTTAAAACATGGTTAGACACACAAGTAATTTTTCAAAAAACCCTTTCGAACATTATGGACGTTCTTGGATGTTTGCCTCAAAACGTCACCAAACATTATACACTTTCTAAGGACATCCTTAAAAAAATTTAACAAAAAATTAACTCATGAGACATGAGCAAAGCTGTAGTTCGACCTAGTTCATTTTAGGGTGTTATATTCTCCCCCGCTTGATCATCATTCGTCCTTGAATGACACTAAACACTTTCAAGGACAAAAAGAAATCAACTAGAAGAACATCACAAACATCATATCAATGCCTAAACATTCATAGATAATGCACCAAAATTAGCATGGAACACAACTATACATTGATAAGCATTTGTTAGCAACACAAGCAACTTTTTGCAACAAATTACACAATTTAAAACACATTCTCATTTTTTTATTAATGGAGGAACTACTTTATACATCTTTAGGAAATCTCCTACACATCATTTCTACAAAAATTGAAATCATTATTCATGAAAAATCAATTAAGTCAAATTTTGAACTTCTTTACAGTGAATGCATAAGCCCTTAACTGTGCAACATGCTTAAAATTCAAATATTCACCTTTCAAACAAATCTTAACATGAAGGCATGACAACATAGGAGACAAGACCATATAATATTATCTTAGAACATAGACATAACAACCAAAAATAATTGATACTTACCGGGGCTCTCATTCGAGATCAGTTCCTTTCTTAGTACAAAGAAACGATTCTTCCTTGGAGCATTAGGATCCGGACCACCACTAGGGTCTTCGTCGACCTCTTTCCCTCTTTCCTTGATGTTAGGGCAGTCCCTCATCTTGTGACCCTTACTACCAAACGCAAATCAACCATCCATTCCGGTAAGACATTTACCCAAGTGTTGCTTTCCACGACTAGCACACCTAGACCTCTTAAAAGTATGGCCACCTCCTTGGCAATTTCGGTTGGGAGCCCTATCCTTGTTCCCCATGGAAGGCTCTTGGTGATAGAAACTCTTATTATCTTTGGGTTGGTCTTGTTAATCCGACCTAGGGCTCTTACCCACTTGCCTTATCTCTCTAATCTTGGACTCCTCAATTTGTTGAGCTTACACCATAAGTCTAGAGATATCCATGTCATTAAGAAGCATTGTTGTACAACACTCTTCCTCCACCAAGATAGACACTCCCATATAAAATTTGTTCATCCTAGCCCTAATGTTTGCTACTATGGTTGGGGCATACTTAGAGAGTTGGGTGAATTTGAGAGAATACTCTTTCACACTCATCCCCTATTGATGAAGATTCCTATATTCCACTATCTTCTTCTCCCTCCTTTCTAAGGGAAAGAACCAATCAAGAAAATACTCCTTGAACACTTCCTAATCTACCGGACCATCTCTTATGCGTGTCTCATCCCTCCATTGCTCAAACCATACTTAATCTACATCTTTGAGTTGATAAGTGGATAGCTCCGCTTTCTCTCTAGGAGTCACACCCATAACATCCCCCATCTTGAATATTTCATGTATGAAGTTTTGTTGATCTTCATCCACCTTAGTGCCATGAAAAGTAGGAGGGTTCATCCTCATGAAATCCCGAATTCTAGAAGCAGGAGTATTTACATTGGGTTGAGGTCCACCTCATTGTTTAGCTTGGGAAATAAAATCATTAGTGACAACTTGGGCTTGAGTCGTCATGAGTGAGGTTAAATCCATAAGGTCAGCCCTTAGCTCTGCATTAGTCATATACCCTTCAACAAATGGAGCTTGAGGAGCTTGGGGCATAGGGGATATTTGGGGAACTTGAGGTCCTTGAGTTTACGGAGGCGGAATCGCCTCATTCACATCCTCTAGTTCAACTATAGGGACATGCTCACCACGTGAAGGGATCCTCTCATTAGCTACCCCTTCCTCCTCCCTTCTAGCGGTTGTCCTCGTTCTATTCATGTCCTATAAACACAAGAGAAGAGGTTGAGAAATTCATCTTATAGAACTCAACTCTAGGGCACGAAATTAGAAGAAAGAAGAAAGTGAAACATCTATCACCTTATAGCCTCTCACACAAGGGTGTGTCGGGACTCACACCGACGAACAAGACTCTACTAGACGTGGCTTGTGAGACTTTAGACCCTAAAATTTTTTCCATAACTTATGCTCTGATATCAATTTTTTCACGACCCGAAAGTACCCACTAGAAGCTAGGGCAACCCTTAGGTCGGAACATTTGTGTACTTGACCTTTTGGAGGTCTTGTACTTGCCATTTGCTATCATTCATTACATAAGACATGAAAAATAGTGCTAAATTAAAATTTTTCATGATATTTAAAATAATAAGGAAATATCTTTTATAAATACTAAAGGGTAGTCTCGTCGTCACAAGCCTTATTAAAGACACACCTTAAAATATCTTAGGGACACAGTCCTTTATTTTCACATCCATGGAGCACCCCCTAGAAGTAGCCGGTGTCGTCATCCTGTACGAGAACTAAGACTAACCTCTTAGAATTTTTCATTACATTCATAGGTTAAAAATGCAAAAAAATTAAAACTTTTCATCTACACTACTTTATGAGGTTTACATAGACCTTTCGCTTACACAAAATATATTAATAGCGAGTATACATAGACCCTTCGTATAAGAAGAATACATAGTCTTCTACTTTTATTGCACATATACATATAAAATACATAATGTAGTCTTAAAACACATGTTTCATATTAAACCATCTAAACAAGAGTATAACAATTGGGCATAACCCATACAACAATACCGATAAAGCCACACATAGGCTATACAATCATAGTACTCAAATGAAAGAGAATTAACAAAGTGTCTTTAAGACTAATGAACATCCAATGGTATAAAATGGCATTATCCTCGAAGTGGCACTACTACAAACAGGTCAATTAACACAATAAAATATGACTTTAGCGGCAATAACATTCGATGTTATAGCCTGTGCCGGCCAATGATCTTTAGACGGCAATGTTGGGGTTGGCAAAAGCTTTCACGGCCATTACGTAAAATTCTGGTAAAGGGTGGCATAAGTTGCTACTAAAAGATATTGGCTTTTACAACAATTATTTGCGGCAATTTTATTTGCTACTAAAGCTAATACGTAACAGCTACCTATGGTGTTTTGTGTCGATGGTTTTAGTCGATAAAAGCTTATTAATAGCCGCTAGATTTTAGTAGTTTTAATGGCAAATTTATGCTGAAAATTATGGCTACAATATTCCTTCTAGACAATGTCTTAGTTTGCCCTTTAAGCGTCCATTTTATGTCAATTAAATTCAAATAAATTGCCGATATAGTTGACATATCTAAAGGCAATTGTTTGAAGGCAATATCAACTCTGAAATATTTCTTGTGAAACTTTCTTACTATAACAATTTAATGTCCATTTTTATGGCCCAATACATTAAATCAGATTGACGCTACATATCATAAAACGACTATTGTTTCTCCTCCATTAATAATAACTACTACTTTCATCTAAAACAGTAACATGAATGTTCGGTAAATTAAAAAATCATATTATTATTAATCCATTAAATAGAATATATCTCATTAAATCTAGAAAAATCAAAGCAAGTACTAACCTAAAATATGAATGTCCCAACTTCAAAAAACATGTATTGTTCCCACTAATATATTGAATAATGTTTTCAATTAATTTTTGCAACTCTTCTTCATTTTCAAATCTCCCACATGTGAAATTGTGAACTTCAACTTGTATAACCTGAAATAAAAAATAAATATGTCAAAAGATGAAAAGTATATAATGTACAAGAACATCACATACACTGTGACTAATTTAAAAATTACAAGCAAGAACCATTTGTTACTAAGAAGTCTTATCCTTTCATATGGACTTAGAATTACATTATCTTATTCCTATTTTCTATATCAACTTAACTTATATTCAGATCATACAACACAAACCCTTAGAAACTAAGATCTGAAATACAATACCAAGAAATTGATGTTGCCTAATTCATCATTAATTTGAACTTTAGTGCCACCAATAAAACTATTAGACTTATTAGACTGATTGTCATGTGCTTGAGGTAAATGGTTGTCCTAATTGTCTACCAACTGCTCAAGATGAGGTTGGTTTGCAAAATTATCTTCATCATCTATAGGTTGTTCAATATGTCACATGTAGTTTTCATAATTCATTCTAATAAGTTAAGGAATTATCGAGTTGCATTAAGACAAGATTAACACAAACATATACAACAAGCCACATGCAAAAAAAAGAGGAAACATCGTCAACTCAAGCTATGAAAAACACATAAAATAAAAATTTGTGCACAAGAAGAAAGCATTGCAACAAAAGTAGTGCATACGATTAAAGACATATGTACACCAGGAAAAACATTAATGAGTGAAAAGAACACCTTATCATAAGACAAGACCATCAGTAGAAAATGTACAATAAGAAAATGATGAAATAGAAAAATGAAATTTCTTGCTATATTCTAAGCCTAATGAATAAAGATATGTTTACGAATGACCCAATAAAGTAAAATAAGTGTATCATACTAAAGAGAGTTAGCCTAATGTCATATTTTACAATGGACAACCCATAAAAGGAAATGCAATTTTTTATTTATAAACGGTATAATCTAAAAAATGTTTTGAAAGCACTTGATTACCTCTTTTATATTGAAGTATAAAGAAGGTGAAAAAATAGTCAAGGCTTGACTACAATTGGTATTAGGAGTTACGATCACATGTAAATCTCTCTCTCTCTCTCTCTCTCCCTTTTTTTGGTTTTTCTAACTAAGATTGAATTCAAGGTAATACCGACAATTTAAAGTTGTACCTTAAAAATATTTTGAGAATCAACAAGATTTTTTCATCTTGCTTCAAACAAAGGTTTTTAATTGTACTAATCCTCATTTCTCAATTGAAGTCTCAACTTAATGTTCTGTGTTCTGCAAGCTATCTTCAAAAGAAAACTGTTGCACCTTAGACTCCTTAGTAGGAAAGGGATATCCAAACCCCTTAAATCGCTTAGAAACATCTTCATCTTCGTCACTTAGATAATGGAAACGTTGTCGACTTAGTCAGTTTTCCTCATTAATACTGAAAATTCTTTCCAAGCAGATAAGCACTTGCTTCACAATTTCCACTAGCTTTATTGATGTCTTTTTTTTCGTCATCTCTTCAATAATTATGGCAACCTCTTTATTGTAGTCCATGACTAATCTAGAATGAAAAATGAGGTATTATTCACAGTAAACACCAAACTTTATACATAAATCAAATCTCAAACCATCTATTAAAAGAAACTCAAAGAAAAAAAAACATAACTCTTCCATTGATGGAAACAAACAAGAATTTGTCTTTTATTTCTTTACAGAAGAATAGAGTGTTGATGAAGAAACATACATAAGTTGATAACTTGAATTGTTTGAGAATACAAATGAAAGAGGATTGGAGGCAAAGTGATAGTGAAAGAACCTGTTTATATAGGAAAAATATCAAGATTATGGTAATTCATTAGGACTTCAAGAAGATATTAGTAGTTTCTCTTATTCTTTAAAATATTTTATTTGATGAGTAGAAGCCAAAAGGAAAATTTTCAAATTTTTGTTGCTTCCTTACCAAAAAAGTATGGTGGTAACGATGAGAATGAGATCCATGCAATCACTATGGAAGTTTCTTCCTCCAGTTCCTTTTAAAACATTTTAATTAGTTCTTGAAAAGTAATTCAAATTTATTTTCGGATATTTGGAATATAAAATATAATAAAATAATGTAAAAAAAATTTTGAATTATCAATATTATGATTTTTCTTTAAACTACTTAATTATAATGTTCTAAAGCAATATATTTATTAATAAGAAGAGGACGAAGTTGAAAACAAGATTAAGGAGGGCGAAAGATATGATTTTTACAATTGTTTAGTTCCTTCTCATTAGTTTCACTAAAAATTTTCTGAAAAAACTTTATTAATCATAAATATTTCATTGTAACGACCCTAAAAAAGGAACTAGCGGAACTAGAGCCTAAAGTGTGTGAATTTGTGGTTTTCTTGAGTTTTGATGGTGTTTCATGTTGTCCCGAGGCAAGGTTGATGTGTTTAGGGGTTAGAAGTCAAGGTAAGACTCCCCAAGGACCAACCTAAGGGTCCTTGAGCAGGACCCTTAGTCTAACACCAAGAAACAAATGAAACCATCTAGTTTGCATACTTATGTGACGTATGGATGAGGTTCACGCCCCATATGTCCATACACGCCCCGTGGATGGCCTCCAAAGGTCATGAATCCCAAAACAATGTCAAAATCCCAATCCACATAGGGAAAGCACGGTTCCGTCAACTCATCCATGATCCATGGATGGGAGCCGTGAATGGGCACTGTTTTTGGGTGCAAGTCTCGGCCAACGTAAGGTCCCTTAGGTAATTAGTTAATTAATTGTTTTTAATGCATGGACGACTTTTTTATATGTAATAAGTTATTTTAGGAGTATTAAAACACTGATACACTATTTTTAAATTTAACTTCATATTTCCCCAAATCAAAACCCTCCCTCTCAAAATATCTTTTCTCTATGAATTTCATTATAGACCAAGGGAAGAAGAAGTCTTAGGCTTTGAAAAGGAAGGCTAGTTTTATTGATTTTTGTTGATTTATTTAAGTAAAAGTATGGTGATCCTTCATACAGGGTTTTCAGCGATCCTAGAGTCAATTTCAAAGAAGTTTTCAAGGTTTTCGAAGTTACAAAAAAACCCTAAGTTTCCCTCAATCTCTTGGGTTTTCTTGCATCAAACATTTTCAAATGATAAATTATGATAATGTTGATGTTTAGTTTATGATTTAAGATAAAAAATTCTACGAACCCATGATTTCTCTCAATTCCTAAATTTTGCCGTATGAAGTGTCTTTGTTGATTATAAATAAATGGATGATTGATTTATGTGTATATTATTTGTATTATTCATTTGTATCACTATCTATGTCTAGTTACGATGAATTTTTTGCGAATTAAGGACTTGTGATCATATCCTTGAAAGGGCACGGTTGACCTAACTTCATGTTAATATAGATTTGAGTTTGAATTGTTGATCCACTTGAAAGGTGGAGGTGTTTACTTACAATATATATTCTGATCATGGACATGAAGGCATATTTTAATGAATTGAAGTATTATCATGTTATTGTATACGTGAATGTGATGTGAGGATTTGAATGAGAATCTAATTAAGTAAAGGTAATCATGTTGTGAATTTAAATGTGCTATGATTGAAAGCATATTCTCAATTAACACTCATGAATGTTGATGATAGAATATGAAGAGTTCTATAAGGTAATGTTGTATCTTATATTGGTAGACTTAAGTGCCTTCCCTTGATAAATGGAAGTTATGTTGAATGTGATATCCTTACTTGGCAGGCTTAGGCATCCTTCACTTGAGTAATGAATGTGTCTTGACTAATTGTCTTAATGTATAGAATTTGAAGGCCTAGGCCTCATTTTCTTGAATAATGAATGTGTCTTAACTTGATTAATATGAATCGATAAAAAAATCATTCTGTTCATAAATGAATGATGAGGCATTTTATACTATGTCTTGAACCGGTACATCAAAGCTTGGTAGCCCTTCATGATGAGTCTAGATCCCAATAGGAATGTAAAAATCATGAATGGTAGACCTAGTGTTGGTAGACCTTTTATGTACGAAATTATGACCTTGTATCGGTAGACCCAATGTTTATAGCACCTTTCTTGGAAAGTCAATGAGCTATCCCTAATGTACGTTGAATCGGTAGACCTAGTAATGGTGGCCCTTTCTTGTGTAATCTACTTTTGGTCGGTAGACCAAGTGTTAGTACACCTCTCATGTACAATGATGTTAAAAGGAATGAAATACTCTATCAAAATGGAGGCTAAGCAACACACTCTCCTAATGTTAGGTTAGAGTTCCAATGAACATCTTCCTTTCCCATAACTATGTGCTGACATAAGATATTAGCCAACGAATTTCATTCGAGCTAATGTTACCGGTTTACCTTGGGCAAGTAGATTAACCCTTACAATGTGGGGTAGTACACTGCATTCCATGATTTTGCTTTCATGGTCTATGTCAGTAAATGCATATTCCCATGATGTGAGATGTGCACTGTAGTTACTTTAGAGGTACTACAAAGTGTAGGTAGTACTATGAGATGCTATCTATACATTGCACGAGTAGGCTTTTAAGGTTCTATAGTGAGTTCTCTATGTCTTAATGACTATCTGTATGAAAGGTCCTTTAAATGAATGAATGTATCCTAAATGAACATAATGTAGAATGTTGGCTCAAATACTTAAATGTAAAGATGTATGTTATACTTGGATTTTATTATGAGTTACTTTCTTGTCATGACTTATTGTATATGAATGTGCCTTGTCTAGGTTGACTTCAAAGGAGTACTTAGTATGAGTAGTAGTACGGTATGATACTTGCACATTGCACAAGTATGACCTAGAGTCGTCTTAGATGTTGGTCTTAATATGATGATGTGATTCATGTGATGTTTATGTTCCTTATGTGCTATATTGTGTGAAGGTGTAAAGGATGAATGGTAAGTTCACTTTTCTTGACCTTAAGGTGATGCCTTAGTGTGACTAGTGGTATGGTATGTTGCCCATACATTTCACAAGGTATATCTTGAGGGTTACATTAAGTGGAGGCTTAAGGTAAAGGCAAAGATATATATATATATATATATATATATATATATATATATATATATGTCTTGTTCTAATCTGAAATGATGACTTCTATGTTGGTAGTGACTTATACTATTCCTATTTTATAAAATGGTCATGAATTTTTACAGAAGTTTGAAAAAAATATGACTTTCAAATAAATGTCCTTTTAAGATTGTTTTTGCATGGTCATCATACATAGTACATTTAATATGCTAACCCCATTCTTCCACTTTTCTAAATAAAGTGTTGGCCTTGGAGATATTTATGTTCTATGCTTGAAGGATAGGTTTCTAAGCTTCTTGAAGATGAAGACGTGGTGAGTCCTCATAGTTTCGAGGACAAAACCCATTATGTTCCTTTTATGTCTTTAGCTTATGTTAATATTTTTGTATGGGCTTAGTGCCGATGTTGTATTCAAAGTATTAGATTGCTCGAGACATAGTGTATAAAGTCTAGAAAGTCTTCTGCTTATTTCTTAATGAAAATGTCTTCGATTGTAATGGAAGTTTGTAATTCTTCTCTATTTTGCTATGTTCTTATGTTCAAGAATGCTATGAGGCTTTTATAAGACACCTTTGGGTTCGAGTACGTTGTGTTATTACTAGGGGATTCTCTCTGGTCGTGACATTATGAGCACTAATATCACTCGATGAAGTGTTGTAATTTTGAAACGTTTTTTTTAATAAAATGAGCCTACCTAACCTAGTAATCTATTAAATTATCTCTTAAGACATTGTTATCTCTTAACTCGACTTCTAAATTTCAATCATTAATATGTTAATGCTTCGAAGTGACGTTGCTCAACTAAACATAATCTCACATTCTGTTGACTATAACAATCTGTATAACGACATCAATAGGGGGGGGGGCTCCGTTAACTACTATCAATGAAGAATTTTACATATATTCAAATTATTTGTGGGTTATATGTTTGGGAATCATAATTCAAGTTTCTAATTTTCTTTGATCTGATAAATCTATGCCATAATACACCAATATGTCTTTTAACCGTCTGATCCAACTTTGAGTGAGAAAAAAAAACACTTAAACTTGTATAAAGTTAAAAAAGAAGATACACATGATTCATACATGATATAAAACACGTAGGTCACCACATAGGACACAAATTTTTATTCCACATATGACCTTACATCCCTACTTTATTCAAATAGGGAACAACATCGTGGTGACTCAAAAATAGTCAATTAAGTCAATTTTAAAGTTTTTAAAAAACAAAAGACTTTTAAGGAGTCACCACCTAATTTTAGGAAAAACTAGGAAACCAATTGAAAAATATATGCGGAACCAATGTATAATAGTTAAGAAGTTCACGTTATTCCGAACAAATTAGGCTATCATGACCCGAGCCTACACTTTGGATGTGACTGACACTCGAGAACCATTGTTTGTCCCTAAGTTAACCTTAATCCTGGTTGGCTATAAGCGGAAGACTAACTCAAACATACAAAAGATTAAAACTGATCTAAATTACATTGAACACAAATACTCAAACTTTTAAAAAGTCTATACAATACTCAAAATAAAAGTAAATACAAAAACTCCTCAACTCGTCTAACTATGAAACCTCTACTATCGTAGAAGAATATCGGACAAGACCATCAACATCTCCAAAATAATAATTATAAGATAAAGTTGAAGTCCTCAAGAATATGATATTCTCACCAATGCTAACTCGAGTATCACATGCTCTTCACGAAACACTTGTTGATGATCATGAATACCTATATATGTATCATGAAATAATGCAGGCAAAATGACTCAGTAAATGGAATAAACGAGTATGTAAGGGTAATTGTAAAACATAGACATAAGATTGAAGTGATGGAAAAGAAACATACTTAGCTCTTCTAAACTCACTCAACTCAACTCAATCAAACATGACTCTCAACTTACAGGAAATAGGGCCCAACTAAATAGTAACATGCTAAAATCAGTGAAACATAGTTCAACTCAACTCAAGGAAATAGGGATCAACTCAATAGTAAGATGCTCAACTAAGTGAAACATAGTTCAACTCAACTTTATGAAATATAGTTCAATTTTGGACACTCAAGGATAAAACAAAAACCAAAGATGCAATATGTAAAAAGCTTTAAAACACTCGATAATAACTTAGTTGTATCCACAAATACAATAATAACCCAATTTTATAAAAATAAAATAATAACACTTATGTTTATGTAAAGATAAAAAATAACTGTGTTTTGGAGATTCTCTAACTGACAACCATCATTATGAGCAATATTATTATACAACATCTAGCCCAAACTTCCGGAAATGTCCTATACTTTGTCTTGATATGAAACATATTAACTAAGTAGATTAACTAGTCTATTTTTAAAAAATCATAATTAATCATATAAAAAGTAAGACCCTTTCTACCCCTGTTGGACACATGATTTACGGGGGATCTGAGTTGTTAGGACTCTCCTTCATATCGTTGCTCAATACTACTCAAAATATATAGTTAGCTCATATATTTTAAAGAAAACATAACTCTTTCTCTGTTTTGAGTTTATTACTAAAAAATCTTTCTCTTAAAGGATATTGTAATCAAACTATTCAAAACTCTATTGGAATCACACTTCCTCCTCTTTTAAATGTGGAAACATTCACTTTAGGAAATACATAAATTATTGTATATCATTTAAAATAAATGAAAATTTACTCTACTCTTCCTCATACACTTTTACTCAAACCAATAAACAAATTATGAATGATTGTAAAAGACTTGTCAAACTAGAGTTCATGCTGAATTATGGACATGAAGAACTCAATTCAAGGTTTTTATTAACCATATGTTGAACTCAATATTTGAAACTCAATGTCTTCGGAATTCAAGGGTTCGATGATACTACTTATCTCATGAATTTTTCATATTTGCGTAATCAAGACACAACTTCTAATGCAGGTGTCTACGATCATACAATAGTAAAGTAACCCAACCAAGGGTTGGGGTCGAGTCCCAAGGGGGTGATTTTATAATTAATAGAAAAATAAAATCTAGTTCTAATTACTCATATCTATAAATTTTATTGAGTATAAACATAATAAATGTAAAGGTTCGACGCAATCATCAATTATCGATGGGTTTTTTATGTTAAGCTAATGAACAAAAACAGCAAACTTATAAGGATATGAATTAGGGAGACGTAATTTTTGGGATTTGATAGGAATACGGGATAAATTAAATCATTTGGTAGATGTTTTTTTATAGTAAGTTCTTTGATTATTTGTGACTAGGCTAGACTATAGTGGGATTAAATTGTCTCTCGAGCAACTTACCCCAAATCAACTCTGTTTCTCTTGAACACTGATTTTCCACATTAAGCAAAAATCTCCGCCTTAGCTCATTCACTCTCTAGAGCTGAATGTGTGAAAGACAGACTAGGATTCACTCTCTCGAGTTGAACCCGTGTCTATCCAATACCGCTGACTATCAATTTAGTAGTCTTAGTTTTTCGATCTCTCTCTGAGGCCAAAAACACAAAGGTTAACTTTTTTTTCAACTAGAATTTCATTTATTTCTAACACAACTACTAAATTCACATTTAAACAACGATTAAAGTATCAGAAAGAAAGACCAAACAATTAACTTAACCCATATTCATAAAATCACACAATAAGAATCGGGGTTTTAGGTAGTCACGTAAAAGAGGTAAAAATCAATACCAATATCCCTTTCTATCAACTAGGTATGAAGAAATAAATCTTAAAATACGTCAAGAGTAAAAAATTGTTTGAGACCCACGTTGAATTCATTGGAGTTGGAACCCTTTGGATCTTCAAGGTTTTAGAATAGAGTCTCCAAAACCCTCTAAAACTTGAAATTGGAAATATTCTAAGTCTGTATAATAATTGTCTAGGACTTGATACTAAATTGACAATTTAAGCGAGTATTTATAATATTTTATAATTTATGTTGTGGAGGACCAGTCGACGCAGTAAGTCGGGATCGCCGATCAACTCGGTGATCCGCCCTTTGGTGGGTTTCATCAATGTCATGCGCTAGCCTTCAACATCATAGTGTTTTGGACAATTTGAGTGACATAGTATTTCTTTTCATAAATTCTCGGCGAACTACTAACTTATCTTTTTCACCACCGATCGGATCCTTTCCTTTAGGGCTCAGCACACCAGAACAAAAGGCGAGGATAAGACCTTTTCGCGAGTCGATGAACGGGTTCGGCAATCTTCAAATCTTCATTTATTTGTTCTTTCAGCCGTCGTTGTTCCTTTTTCCTTGATATTTTCCATGCTTTGCAATAAAGTCTAAATACTTGAAACATAAAGTTGTTCTTAAGTTTTTGAGACAAAATATGCACTTTAGGACATTAATTCTATCAAAATATATCCTGAAATGTGTCCAAATTGTGGACTCATCAATACCCCCAACTTTAGCTTTTGCTTGTCCTCACGTAAAATTCAAGTTTAAAAGTTCAAAAAGGATATCTCAAAAAGTGCTACACAAGATTCAACAATGAATGTACATAAGAAGACTCAATTTACTGGTCCAAGTTGTGTAATCAAAGGTTTAAGTTGTGACACACCATTAGAAAAGATTCTCAAATACACAATACATTCTTCAAATGCAAGTTCAAGCTCAACAAAAGTATTTTAATTCCCTCACACGATGTATGATTCCAGATTTACGAACAATGGCTTAATCATTTGATGTTACGAAATAAAATGCAACGCGCACTCCACAAAGAAGAACAAAATGCATACTTTCACCCATAGGTTTGTCCGTATTTTCCAATCTACATTTGTTTCATCTCACTAAAGATCAAAAAGGTCTTTTCAAGTCTTGTAATGTGGTTGAGTGCAAAGGTATGGTTATTTAGGTTTAATGACTTTCATCCCCATGAAATGTGGTGCTCACAACACTTCTTTTCCTCTTCCTTAATCATTTTATTTAGTGCTAATAAGTCATACTATTATTCACTTTCCGTAGATTGTTTGGGAACTCCATTTTTTTCTACTTTATTCCGCAACATTTCTTTTTCATTCTTTTATTCTATTTTTCTCTTTATTTTCTCAACAATGTGGGTTAAAGTAGACTTTTCTTCCACTTCTTCACTTGCCATTATATTTTCATCAAACCCACAACATAGGCTTTTGGACAAAGTTTGCAATTCAATCAACCACAAATCAATGGACTATAGGTAGTGGATTAAGAGAGGTCTTGTTTTCATCAAGTTTCATCAAATGAAAGATAAGGCTCAGCGGGTGTTCAAAATAGGTTCACACACTCACCAGGTAGGCCACAAAAGAGATATATGTCAACTTGTCATACACTCTAGAAGTTGCCTAAGATCATATCATGAGATAACCTTATGTAGTCGACAGGACCAATGGGGAAAACTCTTTGTCATGACCCAGACCATCGTGATTGGTACTCACACTATAACTCGTCCGAGAACCACTACTAACAAGTAACTAAATCACGAAATCTTAAACTAACGTGTTTAAGTTATGGAAGCAAGTTAAATAACTAAAGGTAAGATTTCATTACAAAATTAATATCTTATAACTAAGTAACAGTGCAGAAGATAAACCTAAAATCTGAGTCAATGTACAAATAGTATAACAATATCCATATCTAACAAGAGATTACTAACGAACTATCAACAAACAAAAGCAAGGTCTATGTCCAAAAAATTGTGTACATAAACTAAAGAGAATTTCATGGCTGCTCGAACAATATGCTAACCCTTGAACTCAATGCGCGATCACTGATCTCCTAAGGGAGGTCCATCAACACCGCGCGAAGATGCCCTGTACTCAACAAAAATAAGAGCAAGTGCAGAATTAGTATGCAACCACACTGTAATGGTAGGATCACGCGACTATCCCACTAGTGTAATATAAACAAGCAAACAACATTATAACACTTTCATAAATATGAACATTTCTAATATTATCGTAAAGTAAATATCACAAATTGCATGCTTTATAACGTAGTTGGTCCTCTCACAAAACCCAAAGTTGAACAGTTAGCATACCAGAATGTGACAATTCGATCTAATTTTAAAGCCAAAACATAGAAATGGATCCTAGTTAGCATGCCAAAATGTGGAAATCTTATCAAAGTTAGAGTGTCGAAACGTCCTAGGGGATCCTAATCGCGCAACAATAACACTTAAATATCATAGATTCAAGTCATGATTTCATTGCATAAATATTCATATATGTCAATTCAACATCTATGATCAATATTGCAACATAAATACATATACAAGTATCACAACAAAGCAAAACAAGTGTATATCACCACAATCATAAAATTACAACAATCACTTACCTTGAAACAAGTTTGTAGCCCTAGACAACATTATCTTTCCTTTCCCTAATCGGTCCGCTTCTTTGTGGTATACGATTAACAATGTATATATGGAAATCCATAAAGGAACACTACATTCTCGGAAAACTAACAAACTATGAACCCTAGTTAAAAACCGATGACCCCAACTAGTAAATTAGGTTCAATTCAACCATAAATTTCTTCAAGATATTGACATAACGTGGTTTCACGGTATAATTAATACTTTTTCCTTAAGTTTAGTGTGTCCGAAAGCCTTTTTGTGCTAATTTTGATATAAGTTTCTCTTTGTTTTGCAGGAAATCTGTCCAAGGCTGAATGCGGAGATTTTGAGCGAAAAAATGCAGAAGAGACCACCTACGGAGCTTATGACGGTCCGTCGTGCTTGTGACGGTCCGTAGGTGGCAACGTAGTGCAGCTGCTGAAGGAAGATGGGGAAGTCTGACCAAGTGTGGGATTATGAAGCTTGTGACGGTCCGTCATAGCTATGACGGTCCGTCCTGCAGGATCGTCGTGAAGTTCAGAGAAGTGATCCCAGTACCCAAATTCCGAGAGTTGAAGTATTTTGGAACGAAGACCCTCGACGGACCGTTGAGCTTATGACGGTCCGTCATACCTGCCGTCGAGGGGAATGAAGAAAGCAACAGAAGAATTGCACCAAGTATAGGACGACGGAGTCCACGACGGTCCGTTGTGACCGCGACGGTCCGTCGCGTGGTCCGTCGACCCAGCCGCATTTTGGCAGATTTCCAGCAATTAGAATTCTTGTTTAATTAGGTTTTTGTGTTTTTATAAATAGTTCGAAAAACCTCGTTTTTGAGGTTAGACACCTGATAGTTAGACTCTTAGATTGTTGAAACTCCGTATTCATAAAACATTGTATTGTGAGGTTCTCGATAATCATTACACTTTTCGTGAGATTATTGATTACTTTGAGAATTCTTGCAAGTGATTTTTGGTGATTAATCAAGCAATCTTTTGGACTTTATTCTTTCTCATTGAAGTAAGTACATGAATTCTTATTTAATATATTTGAATATTGTGTTTATGGCTATGAGTAACTAAACTCCATAACTAGGGTTGTGGGAACCATAGGCAAATAATGAGATAAACCCTAACTAAAATAACAATTCTAGAATAGTGTCTTGCATGTATTAATAATTCTTTCGCTTAGAAGTCTTTTTAACGGATGATCAACGTTAGAACTCGCCTTAATGCTACTTGCCGGACCAAGGAGGTAGATAATAGGAAAAGAATTATTAACATAGATTTAGTGTATACTATCTAATAGGCTAGTATTGATTGGTACGAGGTAATAACTTAGTCAAATATCGAATACAATGCTTAATATGAGGTAAAGATAAGGGTTAGGAAAGCAACACACGTAGCCGGACCAAGGTGCGGAGTGAGATTTTCTAGATGCCGGACCAAGGATTTAGAAATACATAACTTATCACTTTGCATGCAAGATACTAGGAAATAATTGTTATAGTTAGAATTATCAAGTTATGAACCTGTGGGGAACACGTAAACCCTAGTTACTTTGATTAATTGATTAAAATCCAACTGTCAAAGCTGTTAAGTGTCTCTTTCAAGTTCGTTATTTATTTTCACTCATTTAGAAATAGAAACCCCCCTTTTATTGTTTTTACTTTCCAAGGAAGTCATTGACCAAACAATAGTAATAACAAGTTGAAGTTAAGTCTAGACTATTTTCCTCGTGGGAACGATCCCAACCTCACTAGTTGGGTTATTTACTTGACACGACCGCTTTACTTCTTATTTGAGAAGTAAGTTTGAGCGTATCAAATTTTGGCGCCGCTGCCGGGGAAAATAGCTTTTAGATTAACTTGAACTTATTACTATAGTTTAGTTGATATTTTCTTGATTTTACTTTGTTTTATTGTTTTTGATTTCTTTTCAGAACTATCCTCCTTGTATGCCAAATACACGGAGAGGAAGAGAACCGCTGTTTCCCTACGATCACGAGTTAGAGCGTACACTGCGCAATATGAATCGTAATTTGGGAATAAATGATGAGGATCCGAACCAGAACATCCCAGCTCCGGTTGATGTTCATGGTCAGATGTTACCCGATGCTCCGGGTGAACATCAACAGAGGGGACAAAATCCCGTTCCACGGCCCCAAGCATACTACAGAGGCTATGATGACATAGCAGACTCGGATGGGCCACTGGTTTTGCCTCCTCTACCCACAGGCCACACTTTTGTGGTAACTAGTAGCCTGATGCAAATGCTCACTGCCAGAGGTTTGTTTTCAGGGCTACCTTCTGAGGATCCACATGCCCATATAGCTAAGGTAAGGGCAGTGTGTAAAAGTTGTGTGGGGAGGCCTGATTTGGATCTAGATGTAATAGGGCTCAGAGTGTTTCCTCTCTCACTGACGGGAGAGGCTGCTATTTGGTTCACTGAGCTCCCATACAACTCCATCTTTACTTGGAATCAACTGAGGGATGTCTTCTTAGCACGCTACTATCCGGTCTCCAAGAAACTAAACCACAAAGACAGGGTGAATAACTTTGTGGCACTACCAGGAGAGTCAGTTAGTAGTTCTTGGGATAGATTCACCTCATTCTTGAGAAGTGTTCCAAATCACCGTATAGATGATGAGTCACTGAAAGAATACTTCTACAGGGGACAAGATGATAACAACAAAGCGGTATTGGACACTATAGCCGGTGGATCTTATGGAGAATGTCCTTATGCTGAGATCGCTGAAAAATTAGAAAAAATCTCCCGGAATAACAAAGCTTGGAGTACTAGAAAATCTGATACAGGGAGAAACACCTTTGCAGTGCAGTCCACTCACAACCCAGCCACAGATGACATTCGTGAAGAAATGGCTCAGATGAGAACTGAGCTTGGGTTGGTACTAAAGCATGTCACTGGGGGTGCAGAAAAGATTAATGCAGTCAGCTACTTGTCGAAACCACCGCCACAAAACGATGAGTGTTATTATGAGGAGGATTCCTATGCAGTAAATGAACAGATGGGGGGTTTCCGACCAAGCGCCCAAGGCTCAAATCAGGATAATTGGCGCCAAGGTCAAGGGAACCAAGGTCGGAACTATGGTAACTACAATCGTGAGGGTCATTATGTCCGAGATGGAAACTACAATCGCGACAACAACTTCAACAGGGGTAACTATGGTAATAGAAACGACAGGAATGGACCCTATGTTCCTCCTCAAAATCGGGAAGTTACTCCTAGGGATGGTGGAGGTAGTATGTCACGAGTTGAGGATATGTTGCATAAAATGATGAGGAGGTTCGATGCTAGTGACGAGCACAATAAAGAGTTGAGAAATGATTTAGCGGGTATTGGGCAAAAAGTTGATACCCATGCAATATCAATTAAGCAACTTGAGTTACAATTGGCCCAATTATCTGCAACTGTGAACACACGGCAACCGGGCACTCTTCCTAGCAACACTGTCCAAAATCCGAAAAATGATGGACATTGTATGGCAATTACTACTCGCGGTGGCAAGCAAACCATTGACCCACCTATGCCATCTGATGAGAAAAAGGTGACAAAAGAATCTGATAAAGTGGTAGAAGTTGATGCTGAATTAGAGGATAACACTGCAAAAGATGCTGAAGTGCCTAAAAAGGTAACTCCTATGCCTAGGCCACCACCCCCATTTCCTCAAAGATTATTGAAAAAGACCGAGGATGGCAAATATCGGCGTTTTATAACAATGTTGAAGCAACTTTCTATCAATGTCCCTTTGGTAGAAGCTTTAGAACAAATGCCCGGTTACGCCAAATTTATGAAAGATCTGGTCACAAAGAAAAGATCGGTCACTTTTGAGGATGATGATAGAATGCAGCATTGTAGTGCTATTGCTACAAGATCTCTGGTCCAAAAGAAAGAAGATCCGGGTGCGTTCACTATTCCTTGTACAATCGGGCTATTACATTTTGCGAAAGCATTATGTGATCTGGGGGCAAGCATAAATCTCATGCCCCTCTCGATTTACAAGAAGTTGGGTTTGGGTGACCCAAAGCCCACTGCGATGCGGCTACTGATGGCTGATCGAACAGTAAAACGGCCTATAAGGATACTCCACGATGTGCTAGTAAAAGTGGAGTCATTCATATTTCCAGCAGATTTTGTTATTCTTGATTGCGAGGTCGATTTTGAAGTGCCCATTATTCTTGGGAGGCCATTCCTTGCTACGGGAAGAGCCTTAGTAGACATGGAAAAGGGGCAGATGAAATTTCGGTTGAACAATGAGGAAGTGACCTTTAATGTTTGTAGGTCCATGAGGCAGAGTGGTGAGCTCCAATCGGCATCTGCTATATCCTACAACATGGGTGAGACATCTTAGACACAAATAGAAGAACGTCTAGGTGTAGAAGCATTAGCGGCAGTAATAATGAACTTTGATAGTGATTGCATTGAAGAGTATGAGTCATTAGTTGCGGCTCTTAACCGAGGTGATGTTCGGTTTAAACCGAAGAAATTTGAGCTTGATATGAAGAATCGCGAGTCCCCACCCGCGAAACCATCTATAGAAGAGGCTCCAAAATTAGAACTAAAAGCTCTCCCACCTCATCTCAAGTATGAATTCTTAGGAAATGGTGACACTTTGCCGGTAATCATTGCATCAGACCTGGATGATCAACAAGTTCAAAGTTTGGTGAAGGTACTAAAAAGGTTCAAAAGAGCTATTGGGTGGACTATTGCGGACATTATTGGGATCCCTCCTGGTATTTGCTCTCATAAAATCCAACTCATGCCTGATCATAAGCCGAGTATTGAGCACCAGAGACGCTTAAATCCTCCTATGCAAGAGGTCGTGAAGAAGGAAATCATTAAATGGTTGGATGCCGGAGTAATCTACCCAATCGCCGATAGTAGTTGGGTATGCCCGGTTCAGTGTGTACCTAAGAAAGGGGGAATGACTGTGGTCCCCCACGAAAAAAATGAACTTGTTCCAATGAGACCGGTTACTTGTTGGAGGGTGTGCATGGATTACCGGAAACTGAACTCATGGACTGAGAAAGACCATTTTCCTACGCCCTTCATGGATCAGATGTTGGATAGACTTGCCGGAAAAGGGTGGTGCTGTTTTCTTGATGGATATTCGGGGTATAATCAGATTTCTATTGCACTAGAAGATCAAGAGAAAACCACTTTCACTTGTCCATATGGGACCTTTGCGTTCAGAAGAATGCCGTTTGGGTTGTGCAATGCACCCGCAACATTTCAGAGATGTATGATGTCGATATTTTCTGACATGGTGGAGGTTACTATAGAAGTCTTTATGGATGATTTTTCTGTAGTTGGTGATTCATTCGAGCGGTGTTTGAACAATTTATCTGATGTCCTTAAGAGATGTGAAGACTGCAATTTAGTACTAAACTGGGAAAAGTGTCATTTCATGGTGAAAGAGGGTATTGTGTTGGGTCATCGCATTTCAGAAAAGGGCATAGAGGTTGATCGAGCCAAAGTCGAGGTAATAGAGAGACTTCCCCCATCGATCTCTGTGAAAGGTGTGAGAAGCTTTCTTGGGCATGCAGGTTTCTACCGGAGATTCATCAAAGACTTTTCAAAGATTGCACACCCATTGTGCAAACTGTTGGAGAAAGAATGTAAATTTTGTTTTTATAAATCTTGTCGTAAGGCATTCAGTGAGGTAAAGGAAAAATTGGTGTCTGCGCCTATCATTATTTCTCCGGATTGGAACAGTTCATTTGAGGTGATGTGCGATGCTAGTGGGGTGGCTCTTGGCGTAGTACTAGGACAGAGGAAAAACAAAATCCTTCACCCCATCTACTATGCTAGTAAAGCCATTAATGAAGCTCAGAAGAACTACACAGTGACTGAGCAAGAACTCCTTGCAGTAGTTTTTGCTTTTGAGAAATTTCGCTCCTATTTGCTTGGTACTAGAGTTATAGTGCATACTGACCACTCAGCATTGAGATATTTGATGGCAAAGAAGGATGCGAAACCTAGGCTGATTCGTTGGGTATTACTTCTACAAGAATTTGACTTTGAAGTGATGGATAGAAAAGGAACTGAAAACCAAGTTGCTGCTCACTTGTCTCGTCTAGAAGATGAAGCTATGAGAGAGTTAGGGGATAAGATTGACATTGATGATACTTTCCCCGATGAACATGTATTAGCCGCTTCACAAGACTTGATCCCATGGTTCGCAGATTTGGCGAACTATCTGGCTAGTGATATTGTTCCACCAGACTTGTACTTTCATCAAAGAAACAAGTTCATGTACGATGTGAAGAAGTACTTTTGGGATGAACCATATTTGTATAGGAGTTGTGCCGACGGGATTATTCGGCGGTGTGTGCCAGAATGTGAGATGTTGAGTGTGTTGGAGGCATGCCATTCCTCACCCGTTGGTGGACATCACAGTGGTATCCGAACCGCTCATAAGATATTACAATGTGGTTACTATTGGCCAACTCTTCATCAAGATGCTCATGGGTTTGCTAAAGCATGTGACAGATGCCAACGAGATGGCGGCATTTCAAGAAAGCAAGAGCTCCCTCTAAACCCCATTCTTGTGATTGAGTTATTTCATGTTTGGGTATTAACTTTATGGGCCCTTTCGTGAGTTCTCATGGGATGAAGTACATTCTAGTAGCAGTTGATTATGTATCTAAATGGGTCGAAGCCATAGCCCTCGCAAACAATGAAGGGAAGAGTGTCACTGCATTTTTGAAAAAGAATATATTCTCTCGTTTTGGCACCCCAAGGGCCATTACTAGTGATGGGGGCTCCCACTTCTGCAACAGATTGTTCAAGGGGTTATTAGAGAAATATGGGGTTCGCCATAACGTGGCCACTCCTTACCACCCTCAAACTAGTGGGCAAGTT
>NC_028645.1:32531066-32531229 GCF_001406875.1 Solanum pennellii
CACGACGGACCGTCGTAGGGTCCGTTCCAGAAGCCCTAGCACCCCGTCCCAACGACACATGTGACGGACCGTCATACCCACGACGGTTCGTCTTGCACGACCGTCATGATGGTCAGAGACCCCTCTGCTAAGGGTCTCCCAACATTTTCTAAGTGTCCTACGA
>NC_028645.1:32531403-32535228 GCF_001406875.1 Solanum pennellii
ACTATGGCACCCAAGCAAGACCGCACCTACGCACGCGGGCGATCCAATTCTGTCGCCCCGTCTGCACGCTTGATCATCGGCTCTGATGATGAGCGGGTCCCTAAGTACGTGCCCCCAGGAACTTCTGCCCCTTCTCGCACTGCACGTGCTCCCAGAGCCACACCCAAAAAGGTGGCGACCGGCGTAGTCACTGCCTCCCAGTCTGATGAGGAGCGCACACTGACCGGCACACCCTCTGGGTCGGCCACAAATGAGGAAGGAGCGTCTGGCTCCTTAGGCGTATCATGGTCCGAGGAAGCTTCTGGCTCTGCAGAGGTTCCCGCACCCGACACTGCTGCAGCGTCGGCCTCGTCTGATGAGGCTGACAGTTCAGACTCTACATCCGGCGCACCAGTTCAGGTCCCCACCCCAGCCGCTGACCAGCCAAACCGGTGGTGTGTCGACGGCCAGTTTCAAGTTTACTCCGACGCCAAGTTCTTGACTGATAAAGGAGTAATGACTCGAACACTCACCTTGGAGCGGCGGGTACTTACAGGGAGTCTCCCCACGATGCCGGAGATCCACAACCTATTCACCAGGCATCGCTTAGAGTGGACAGCACGTCCGTTGGGACGATACAGCGAGGAGATGGTCCGAGAGTTCTACGCGTCCTACGTAGCGACTCTCCGATCACAGATCGACAGGCGGGCTGCTCCCGCTAAACAGGCCCCATTGGAGCAGGTTCGAGTCCGGGGCGTGCAGGTTGACATTTCCCTGCCAGCCATCCGCCGGTTCCTATACGGCGAGAGTGCAGATGCTACTCGGACCCCCATCACTGCCGAGTTTGACTATCGCTGGCAGATAGTGAAGGATGGACAGTTCCTGCGAGAGCCAGCACTGAGGGAGACCACCAAGAGGTGGATGGCCCTGCACCTATCAGTCGACGGAGAGGGTGCAGATTGGGTCACTGAGCCGAAGGGGGCCATCAAGAAGGCCAACCTCACGTTCGTCGCGAAGTTCTTGTGGCTGCTCGTCCGTCACTGCCTTTCCCCCACAGCTGCTGACAACATCGTCACTTGGGATCGCGCAGTGTTGATAGCGGCGATGATAGCCGGATTCGAGGTCGACTTCGCATGGCTTCTCCAGGCAGTCATGCACGAGAGGGCATTCAAGGTCACCACCACCTACCCCTTTCCGTGCATGATCTTTGCCCTTTGCAGGTCTGCAGGTGTGCCCATATGGCACATAGATCAGTTGAAGACCCCACAGGGTACCGTTGACGTCGGCCTCATCAGAGACGAGGCCAATGAGTTGGCCCCACGTAGAGGGCCCCGTCTAGAGCTGCCACCACTTGCGGATGATCTGGTAGACACGGTAGCCCAGGCCCGCACAGCTACACAGGCGTCCACTGACACTACCCCGGTCGAGTCTATCCCGGGTAGTAGCACAGCCCCGAGCTCCTCTCGCACAGCCCCTCTACCGGTACTGGTCCCGCTTGCTAGGGTCCAAAAATTAGAGGCACAAATGGCCACTCTTCTGCATCATATCCAGCCGTGGATGCAGAAGTCGATTACTGAGTCTGAAGCGCGTATGGAGAGGAAGATGCAGCGGAAGATTGCTGAGGTTCACCAGCGCCTAGATGCATTTGAGTTGAGAGTGTTAGCCCGCCCAGCACCTCCGGTAGATGTGTCGACTCTTCAGGCTGCAGTCGACAGTCTTCGGGCAGACATTGACACGATCCTAGAGACGAGAGTGCCGGAGCCTGTCGAGCCTGTTGAGGACACTGTATTGGCGGCCCTGTTTGCCACCTCAGACATTCACCCACCTTCCCCTCGAGAGAGTGCCAAGAGGCGTAGGGGTCGATCAGAAGATGAGGCGCGAGCAAGGAAGAAGGAGCGACGGGAGATGGAGGCCGCGAGGAGAGCCTCACTTGCTGAGGCGGAGGCACACCAAATCAGAGCATCACAGATAGCGGCTGGGGCGTCTAGCTCCCGCACTATAGAGACAGCAGGAGGCCCTACTGATGGTGCGGTGGCTGCTGAGGACATCACTGAGGGTGTCCAGATTGCTGAGGACACCACTGAGGGTGTCCAGATTGCAGAGGATGTGGGTTCTGGGAAACCGGACCCACCAGCTTGTTGATCGACGGCGCTATGCGCCACAGGTTTGCTTCACCTACCCCTCTAATCTTTAGATTTTTTTATGCATTGGGGACAATTGCATGCTTTTTTGTTGGGGGTGGGGTAAATGGAAAGTGAGTGTTAGGGTGAAGTCTGAGTAGCCCAACTCACTATCCTCTTTTGGGGTTTTCTTGCCTGAGTTCTTTTTCCCCAAAAGACTGATTATTTTTTTTTTTGAACCGGCATGTTTATATCTTTTGTACATAGTTTAATTCTAGAGCATGATGGCTAAAATGATATCCTGATAAACTGAAAACAATGCATGACTAGGCATATTAACTGATTATTGTGTGGCCCTAAGCATGAAATAGAGTTAAACCATTGCGTTACCCTTAGTCTTTAAGTCGAACTAGGTGTCTAATAATCTGGTATACTGATGACATGTCAAGTGAGTGTGAGGAAATCTGAATAGTCCACTATTGGTACTGAGCTAAAACTTGCCTGGTTAGTCCTGCTAAAAGTAAGCTGTAACAGACAATTAGGAAAGGATCATAGGCCCTTATTCAAGATAGCCCATTTCTAGCCTAAATAAAAGAAACCAAATGAAAGTTATCCTTCTTTGATCCAAATAATCTGAGCTTAATTAGACCTTTCTTTTTCACCCTAACTGATCTTTTCGGGGAACAATGTGTTGGCCCTAGTCCCTCCTTGGACATGTGCACCTCAGATTATGCCAAAAGCGTAAGTTGAGGGTGGCTAATGCAGTAAACAACCTTCGTTTTGGCCCTGACCCAACTTTGGGTATTATGTACCTTGACTCATGGCAAAGCCATGAGTTGAGGGTGGCTATTACGAGGAATGCTCTGGAAAGTGGGGTTGAAAGAACAAAAGAGAGAGAAAGAACAAAAGTAAAGTGACTCAAAATTAGTTGAAAGAAAAGTAAAGTAAAAGAAAAATATATAAGAATTACAAACAAGAAAAGAAGAGAGTCACTTACACAAATGTAGAAAGAAGAGAAAATTGAGCAAAGGGAAAGAATATGAGAAACTGGGCGAGATAAAATGATAGAAAAGGGAAGGTTTAGCCGATATGTCAAGGAGGGCAAAAAGTCACTAAAGTATACCTAAAAATGTACCCTACCCGACCCTGAGCCTATGTTACAAGCTAAAAAAGTCCTATCGTGATCCTAAGGGTTGTATAGCGAACTTAAGGCAGTGAAAATAAGGGCAAGCTTATGGCAATAGGTATGAATGAGTGTGACTTTGTTCTGAGAGCGAGTGTTGAAGAGTAATCCTTATACTCAAACTGAAATCATTGTGTGAAAAATAAGGATTTTGTTCTAAAGTGAGGACATTAGTTGCAATACCAGAATTGTTAGCACCTCGGTGAGCAATTGAAGATGATAGGTGTTAATGCATGGTGAGTCTGTGTCATGTTCTGATCCCACAAAAATTCAAGCCTAATAGTGATAGCATGCATAGATTTGATGAGATTAATCGGGATTGATAGCCAAATGATTGCAAAGGATGGATACTATTGTACAAGGATTTTGTAGTGAGTCATAGTGCGTCGCTTGAGGACAAACAACGAATTTAAGTTGAGGGTGTTGATATACCGTGGTTTCACGGTATAATTAATACTTTTTCCTTAAGTTTAGTGTGTCCGAAAGCCTTTTTTTGCTAATTTTGATATGAGTTTCTCTTTGTTTTGCAGGAAATCCGTCCAA
>NC_028645.1:32537096-32645124 GCF_001406875.1 Solanum pennellii
CGATGCTTAATATGAGGTAAAGATAAGGGTTAGGAAAGCAACACACGTAGCCGGACCAAGGTGCGGAGTGAGATTTTCTAGATGCCGGACCAAGGATTTAGAAATACATAACTTATCACTTTGCATGCAAGATACTAGGAAAGAATTGTTATAGTTAGAATTAACGAGTTATGAACCTGTGGGGAACACGTAAACCCTAGTTACTTTGATTAACTGATTAAAACCCAACTTTCAAAACCGTTAAGTGTCTCTTTCAATTTCGCTAGTTATTTTTAATCATTAGGAAATACAAACCCCCCTTTTTATGTTTTTACTTTCCAAGAAAGTCATCAACCGAACAATAGTAATAAACAAGTTAAAGTTAAGTCTAGACTATTTTCCTCGTGGGAACGATCCCAACCTCAGTAGTTGGGTTATTTACTTGACGCGACCGCTTTACTTCTCATTTGAGAAGTAAGTTTGAGCGTATCAGATATCCTAATCTATCAATATTGACTCATCCTAAAATGCTCTATGGATAAAAAAAAACTAGTTCGGGTCAAAAGCTTACTTGTGGCCTCATGAATGGTGGAAAACAAGTTGTAATACCACATGGGTTGTCTCTTAACTAAAACAGTCGAAACTATGCAAAATAAGTTTGTATTAGTGTTTTACTTAAGATTAAAAAACTCGTCATCCCACTGCAACGACACCCACCCCCTGTAGCTGCGTTGCAGCAGTGGCACTAATCACACTGTATTGGCACGAAACAAACCAGTGAGCTTCCACCAAAAATCCCAAAATTCCTTTAATTCCATATGCACCTCTCCCACTATAGCGGTACCCATCCCACTATACTGGCGTCGTTGCAACGACAATAAGCGAGGCACAAAGCTCCATAAGGGAATTGTACTTCTCCCTTTTTACAAGATACTCTTAACCCACTACTTTGACAAAGTGCCCTTAAAGCCAAGATCCATTCCCAATGATCTACTCATCCAAATTCAATTCCATAAAGTCTTACGGACTCCTTAATGAGTTATCTAACTTATTATTTAATCAAGTCCACCTTTGTTCCTCCCGATTGCTACCAGTTTGCCTTACACCTTGATGAATCTAAATTCCACCAAATCGGTATATGGTTGAAAAAAAACATAGTAGTACGAAAAAGTTTTTCCATCACCAATATTTCCTCATTGTCACTTCTAACGGAGAAACCCAGTCGTCACAATAGATACTACTAATTTACTCATCGCTCATCCTTGAGTTATAAGTTAAGGAAATATAGGATAGAAAAAGAACAAGGTAGTACTTGATTCGATGACCAATTGCAGATACTAGTCGCATATCCTTCCCGGACTCCTAAGATGCTTCCTCAATCGGACGATGTTTCAATTGAACCTTCACAAACTTAATCTCCTTGGTCCTCAACTTATGAACATCACGGTCCAGAATAATAATTGGTTCCTCCTCATATTGGAGGTCCTTATCAAGCAATATTGAGTCCCACTTAATGAAATATTAACTATCACCGTGGTAAGAGGGGTAACACCAATTTATACGCCACCGGTCCTATACGTTCAAGGATCTCGAAGGGGCCAATATATCAGGGACTCAAGTTAACCCTCTTACCAAATCTCATCACCCTTAATGGGTGATACTTGAGAAGAACTGTAACAATCAAAAAATGACTATGCTAAGTAAGACATAAACGTACCTAGAATGCATAGGTTAGATCAGGTTCACACAGCTTGATGCGCATGGAACCAGACCCCTGGACCTATGCACCAGCCAAGACAACCAACTTTTTGAGTTGGTTGAGCTAGGCAGAGTTGGTTCCAGCCATGTTAGGTCTCCAAACACTAGGATTCACCCCGGTGAGTCTTAACCAGACTTAGAGGGTTAGTCCTAGGTTTTAAGGGACGTAGGGGTAAAAAGCTAATTTCGAGGCTAGGGGTAGTATAGTAATTACCCTAGGTTGATATTTAATTAATTAAATAAGGTTTTTAATTAGTCAAAATCGGTCAAAGCTCGGTTGTAATATGATTTTTACAGTTTAAATTGTGTCGAATAAGTCAAAAAAAAACCCAAGAAAAGGGGGCGCACAACTCCAACTTGGAGTGTACTCCATTTACACTCTTAATTCATTATATATCCACAAAACTTTTTTCATCTTTACCTTGCAATTCAAAAAATAGAAAAAATAAAATAAGTCTACTGTTCTAACATTTCTCGGCATTCATCCATCAACAAAAAAAATTTGTACACCTAAGTGTTTAAAGAAATCACGTAAAGAACTTTACTTGTGAAGAAGAATAAAGCTCGGAAGAGAGATATGTGCGTGGGTTAGGACGTGTTTGTGGCTATTTTTCAAAGTTGAAAAAGGTATGGATTTTCTTATTTCTTGGTCCCTTTCTCAAGAGACCCCTAAGGCTCAATTCAAATCCAATCTAAAAAGTAAGGTTGTCCCTGCTGCATGCCCCTGTCATTAGATCCCATGAATGATTGATGCATGCGTTGATATGACTTCTGGTAGATGATTTTAGGAATGATTGTAATTGTGTGCAATGTGTGTTCTCGTACTGCTTCTGATTTTGTTATGTACGCCCGAATGTTGAATATTACATATGCACAAGTATGCTGTTTTCCGTGATAATGTTGTTACGAGTTACTTAAAGAAATTGTGAATTATGTATTACGTAATGTTGTGTGTTTAACATGCAAGAATAAATCGTGATGTTCATGAACAATAAAATGAAAGTAAAGTCTGTAACGAATCGGTTAAACGTTCATGTAAAACTCTAATGCAATAAAGTGAACTGAAGACCTATACTAATTGACTATGTCTTTCCTAACCACTTGTAAAAAAATGAAGAAAAAGATATGCTGTCATTGAGGGTGGAACCCGCTATCTCAAAGTCCTAACACTAAGAGAAAAGGGCTTGAATTAAAAGAGAAAAAAAATAGGGTGAGAGAGGGGATTCGAACCCGGCTCCTCGGTCAAGTGTGTGAGACACAAAAATCTCACACAAAATAAAATTATAAAAATGAAGCCACTGGGATTCGATCATGGATCCTCTTTACCGAGTATATGAAGATATCTAACACTTTAAATAAAATAAATGCTGCCCAAGGTATTCGATCAAGGTTCCTCTTGACCGAATGTGCAAGATGCATAAGTCTAGCACAATATGCACTTAGATGATCATGAAACACTTAGCCAAATGTGAGTAACCCGAAAGGGGTACTACCATGAGTTTAAAGTACACTAAAGTCCATGTGCATGACAGATGATGTAAGTTAATGGCATGATGAAGAAGTGAACATTCACGTAATGAGGTGATTAATTATGTTAAACTATGATGATAATGAAAATGGCAAAAACATGATAAAAGGCTAAGATGAATAGTGATATAAGTCTCAACCAAGTCTAAGTAAAGGTCACCAAAAGCACTCACCTAAGAGAGTGTTGAATATTAAGAGACAAGTCTCATTCACATTCTATATGTAAGTGTAGAACAATTCACACTTAACACGTAAAGAAGAGATGGAAAATCATCTAATAAGATATGACTACCTCATACTAGAAGCAAGATTCGATGATGTGTGAATTGAATGTAGAACGAAACTTTAAACTAAGCAGCTATAGGCTTGTTATGAGTGGTGATGCATTCTTTCGGGAAGGAAGGAAGTTCATGTGATTCTCATGAAGATGAGACTGTTCACCTATGTGGGTATGGGTCTCCCTAAATCTCCTAGTCTTTGAACTATCTTGCTAAGATAGGGAACTAGCTTGGTTCGAACCCATAAAGCTAGCATATTTTGGTTTCAGTTTGGACATTGACTCCACCTCTTTTGGTGTGGGAAAGACACCGGATTTCATGATGCTCACATGATCTATGTCTGTTAGGGTTGAAAGATCCTCAAAGTATGAAAGATAATAAAATAAACGATATCGAAGGTGTTTGTGCAAGACAATCAGGAGGAGAAAACCGGATTCAAGTAATGACGTTAGGTCATTCTTGGTCATTGCACTTCATGATCCCGATGAGAGTCTTAAACTTCATCCTAGGCATAGCTGGTGTTTACATCAGCCAATAAATGAATGATATGAATAATGTGAAGTACGAATGAACGAATGAAGCAAACTCTATGTTTGCTAAAGTAGGCCCTCGGGTTGAGGTCCCATATGCTGGGCCCTCACTTGAGATGTCTTAATGCTACATCTATGATTCCAAGGTCTCGTAGATATGAAATGTATGATATATGAAACATGAAATGTAAGTTATGTGAACCTATGTATGTATGATGTGTGACATCATCATAGTATGACCTTCCTATTACGAATTAGTCAAGTAAAGAGACTTGACATTCTAAGAAAGCATGTTAATTAGGAAGAGACATTCTTGTTCATGCATTACCGTTATGTGTTGATGCATGTACCCGTACTTAGTAAAAGTGTGTACTAATTCCATACAATATTACTATTTTAGGTGAATGCTCAGGTGGACGTTGAAGGTATCATTGCAGTTGTTCGTACTAAGAGATTTCATGAGGACTTGGTAGGTCCTCATGCATACGAGGATGCTTGCTTTTACATTTTTTGCTTAGTAGTAGGTTTGAACTAGTCAAGAATGTTCCACTAGTGTTTCTTTCCTATTTTATTTAGACGCTCGTAATGGTCCCCTTTAGGAAAGTATTACTTATGATATGAGATTTTATTTCTTTCAAGTTGTATGTTTCTATAACTAGATGTTAGATGTATGAGAAATGAACTTCCTTACAAATACGTGTTTATATGTTTACAATATGAAGTCTACGTATACTTTAAATATAAACAAAAAGTTTTAAATTTTCCGCTAAAATTAACCGTATGAATGTGATAAATGCAAGAAGAGTGTTGTCTGCGACCTCTAAGAGGTCGATAATGCCAGCTGCGATTCGGATTCCAGAATTCGGGTCGTGAAAAACTTGGTATCAGAGCATTTGGTTAAATATCAAGGACATCAGGCTCATATCTACCACGTTAAGTAGTTTCTAAGCTATGGTAGTTAAGTGCACCACTATCATCAATTAGAGACTGAATAATGCTTAGGAAATTTTCCCTTCTTGTACTCCTTATCGTGCTATGTGGAATTTTGACATAATTGTGTCATTAAGAATCTAACTCGCTTCTTGTATCTACCTGTAGATAATTAATGCGAGGATTAATGCAGGTAGGAGGGTAGGTGAGGCAGCTGTTGGAGGAAATCAAGTACTTTCTCAATCCCCAGTTGTTGCTCATCAAGTGCTTGTCAATCCAGATGGGTTGACAGATGGTGAAGTGAGTAATGCTTTGCTGTAGATGGCACAGGCCATCACTACTCAGGCTCAAGCCATCACGGATCAAGCCGCGAGAGAGGGTGCTCCCAGAGAGAACCCTCATTCTATTACCATGGCTAGCAGGCTCAGGGATTTCACCATAATGAATCCTCCAGTGTAATATGGGTACAAGACAAGTAAGTATCCCCAAGAGTTGGTGGATGAAGTCGACAAGATCCTTTGTTCCATGGGAGTAGATGAGGAGGAGAAAGTTGAGTTGACTGCATATCAACTCAAGGATGTGACACAAATTTGGTAGCGGATGTGGGCTGATAGCCGAGCACGTGGAGATGTTCCCATCACTTGGGATGTTCTCAAGACTGCCTTTCTTGAGATATTCTATCCCAGAGTGCAACGAGAAGCCAAGGTTGAAGAGTTCATCAACCTGAGACAGGAAGGTATGTCAGCCAAGGAGTATTCCTTGATATTCATTAAACTCTCAAAGTATGCTTCTTATCTGGTGGCAAATAGTGGGGATGAAATGAGCAGGTTTCTGACTGGCGTGTCAGAGGATCTAGTGAAAGATTGTCGGGAAGCCATCTTACATGATAGCATGGATCTGGTCAGGTTGATGGTGCATGCTCAGCAAGTGGAGGAGAGCCACCGTAAGAGGAGAGTTCATGAAAGCAAGAAGCCTAAGACTGCAGATTAAACTGGTTCTAGCTCAGGTAGGGGCTCATTTGGAGTCCAGAACAGGCCTAAGTTCAAGACACACTCAGGTAATTCTATTTGTTCAGGGAATTCGAATTCCAAAATGAACGAGTTTGGCCCAAGAAAGGATAATGATCAGAATGTCCAGCGAAAAAGCAAGCTTTGTGGTAAATGTTGACGTCCTCATGGAGGTAATTTTTTAATAGGTACTAACTCCAGCTTAGGGTGTGGCAAGACTGGACACATGGTCCCAGATTGTCCTCAGACGATGAACAAGGCCAAGGCAGGTTCTCAGCATCGGCTGAATGCAAATACTGCAGCTGAACCTCCTAAGAGGAACTGGTTTTATGCACTCAAAGGTAGAAAAGATCAAGAGAAGTTAGCTGATGTAGTCACGGGTATGTTGCATGTCTTTACTTTCCTAGTGTATGCATTGTTAGATCCAGGATCCACTCTATCACTTTTTATTCCTTTGATAGCTAGTAGATTTGATGTGCTTCCTGACATCGGGCATGAGTTGATTCTAGTAATACCCCCATAGGAGACGACATTAGAGCAGATAGAGGGTATTAAAATGCCCAACTCACATCCTTGATAGAGTCACTCACGCTGATCTTGTGTAATTATCCATGCTCGATTTCTATATAATCTAGGGTATGGATTAGATCTGTAAGTATTATGCCACAATAGATTGTCGAAAGAGGGTAGTGAGGTTTTAGTTTCCAAATGAGTTAGAGCGGGAATGAGAAGGGCATGGTTCAAGTCCAATCGGTCAAATTGTTTCATATATAAAGGCCAATAAGATTATAGCTAAGGTGTATTTGTACCACTTAGTTAGAGTCAATGACTTAGATTAAGAAGTTCCTTCCATAAACACAGTGTCAATAGTTAATGAGTTCCCGTATGTCTTTCTGGAGGATTTACTAAGAATACCTCCTAAACATGAGATTGACGTTGGTGTTGATTTCGATCCCAACACCAAGCCAATTTCTATTCCCCCGTATAGGTTGTCACCAGCTAAACTCAAAGAGTTGAAGTTGCCGTTAAAAGATGTACATGATAAGGGCTTCACCCAGCCGAGCATATCCCCATGGGGTGCTCCAGTGTTTTTTGTAAAGAAAAAGCTTGGAACCCTTAGAATGTGCATCGATTATCGGCAACTCAACAAAGTCAAAAGAATAAGTACCCTCTTCCCAGAATTGACGATTTATTTGAAAACTCCAAGGTTCAAGTTTCTTTTCCAATCTAGACCTTTGGTCAGGCTATCATTCGGTCTCACTAATGCACCAACCACGTTTATGGACCTTATGAATAGATTTTTCCATGAGTACCTTGATTCCTTCGTCATAGTATTCATAGATGACATTCTCATATACTCCAAGTCTACAGAAGAGCATGAAGTACACTTGAGAAATACATTGTAGGTATTTAGAAAACATGAGATGTATGCAAAATTTAGGAAATGTGAATTCTTGTTGAGATCACTGACCTTACTTGGTCATGTTGTGACCGACCAGTGTGTAGAAGTTCATCCTTAAAAGGTTGAGGCAGTGAAGAAATGGCCGAGACCCCTTACTCCTACCGATATTCAATGTTTTCTGTGTTTTGTCAATTACTATCATAGGTTTGTGGAAGGCTTTTCCACTATTGCTTCTCCATTGACAGCCTTGATGAAAAAGAAGGTGAAGTTTGAGTGGTCTGAAAAATATGAGAAGATCTTCTAAGAGCTCAAAGACCGACTCACTTCACCCCAGTTCTCATGTTGCCGAGGAGTGGTGCAGGATATGTGGTGTACTGTGATGCTTCTAGGGTAGGTTTAGGATGTGTTCTCATGCAAGATGGCAAGGTGATTGCATATGCATCTAGATAGTTGAAAATCCACGAGAAGAACTACTCCTACTCATGATCTTGAGTTAGCTACTGTGGTGTTTGCATTAAAATTTTGGAGACATTATTTATATGGGGTACATTTTGATGTATATACTAACCATAAAAGTCTTCAACATGTTTTTACACAGAGGTAGTTGAACCTTGGTCAGAGGAGATGGCTAGAACTTCTCAAAGATTATGATATGAGTGTTTATTATCACCCCGGGTAAGGCCAATGTAGTGGATGGTGCGTTGAGTCAATTTAGCATGGACATCATGTCTCATATTGATGAAGAGAAGAAGGAGTTGGTTAAAGAGGTACACCAATTGGCTAGATTGGGTGTACGGCTGGAAAATGCACCAATTTGGGGTGTTTCGGTTCACTCAAGTTCCGAATCCTCATTTATTATAGATTTTAAATCCAATCAGCATCTCGACGCAGTACTCATGGAGTTGAAAGACTCAATATTGAGTATGTTGAATGAATCGTTTTCTCTTGGAGGGGATGGTGTGCTCAGGTACCAAAACAGATTATGTGTGCCCAATGTTGATGGTTTGAGGTCTAATATTTTGGCAGAAGCTCATGGTTCCAGGTATTTCATTCATCCAGAAGCCACCAAGATTTACCATGACCTTAAAGAGGTTTATTGGTGGGAAGGCATGAAGAGAGATTTTCTCTAAATTCATGGAAGAGTGTTCGAATTGCCAACGGGTTAAGGACAAACATCTTAAGCCTGGGGGTCTCACTCAAACGATTGAGATTCAAACATGGAAGTGGGAGGCTATCAATATGGATTTTGTGGTTGGTCTGCCAAAGGCTAGGAAACTACATGATTCCATTTGGGTTATTGTTGACAGAATGACCAAGTCTGCTCACTTCATACCTGTGAAGTTTATTGACAAGTCTTAAGATTATACCAAGCTTTATATTGATGAGATAGTGATATGGCACGGGATTACTCTGTCTATCATCTTGGATAGGGGAGCCCAATTTACTTCTCATTTTTGGAGATCTTTCCAAAAGAGCTTGGGTACATAGGTGAAGCTTAGTACTGCTTTTCATACGCAGACGGATGGACAAGCAGAGGGTACCATCCAAACCCTTTAAGACTTGTTGAGAGCATGTGTTATTGACTTCAAGGGGAGTTGGGATGATGACTTGCCGCTGATAGAGTTCTCTTACAATAATAGCTACCATTGCAGTATTGGGATGGCACCTTTTGAAGCACAATATGGCCGGAGATGTAGGTCTACGGTTGGGTTGTTTGAGGTAGGATAATCTTCCATACTTGGCCCTGAGATAGTACATGTTGGTATGGAGAAGGTCGAGAATGAACAGAGATAGATTGGGTACCGCTTACAATCGTCAAAACTCCTATGCAGACAACAGAAAGAGAGCTCTAGAATTTGAGGTGGGTGATCAAGTCTACTTGAAGATATCACCAATTAAAGGGGTGATGAGGTTTGTTAAGAAAGGTAAGTTGATTTTAAGGTATATAGGTCCTTATGAGGTCTGGCAGCGAGTAGGATATGTTGCCTACAAGTTGAAGTTACATCAAGATTTGGCTTCTATTCATATATTTTTTCACGTTTCAATGCTTATGAAGTGTCTAGGCGATCCAGCATCCATCCTTCCATTTGAGGGGTTAGGTGTTGATGAAAACCTTTCTTATGAAGAGGTTCCGTCGAAATTTTAGAATTTCAAGTGAAGCGACTGAGGAACAAGGAGGTTGCCACCATGAAGGTCCTATGGTGGAACCACCTTGTTGAGGGAGCAACATGGGAGGCCGAGGCTTATATGAGATCCCGATATCCTCATTTGTTCAGTTCTTGAGGTTATATATTCTTCTCCCAAAGTCTGATTTATGTTTAAGAACCTCTAAATTTCTAAATGTTGTAGTCAACTTGGTGTGATAGGTCACTAATCGTATGTTTTCCAATAGCACTAGATGAGTTAATATGAAGTTACGTTTGCAAATTATGTTGCTATTTTTGTGTAGCATAAGCATGTTTTATGTGTTGCATGATTTGTGATGTGCATCAAGTTAAGTGTGATTGAGAAGGAAATTCATCAATTTCAAGTATGAAGCCTTAGATAAGCTTGAATGGTATGAACCACCCAAATAAGTGTGAATCAAAAGTTCAAAAAAGAGAAACGTTTAAGTATGATGAAGTAACTTTCGAAAATCGACCTTCCTTGTTTAAATGATGTGTAGTGTAATTTGGGGATGAATGTTCCTAAGGGGGGGGATAATATAACAACCCAAAAATGACTATGCTAAGTAAGACGTAAACGTACCTAGAATGTGTACGTTAGACCGGGTTCACACGGCTTGATGCGCGTAGAACCAGACCCCTGGATCTATGCACCATCAAAGCCAACAAACGTGGTGAGTTGGTTGAGCTAGGCAGGGTTGGTTCCAGCCATGTTAGGTCCCCGAACACTAGGATTCACCCGGGTGAGTCTAAATCGGACATAAAGGGCTAGTCCTAGGTTATAATGGTTCTAAAGGTAAAAAGGTAATTTGGGGGATAGGGTAGTATATTAATTACCCTAGGTTGATATTTAATTTATTAAATAAGGTTTTTAATTAGTCAAAATGGGTCAAAGCTTGGTGGTCAAACCCGAGTTTGACGGAATTTCCACACTCGGGTTCGAGCCGAGTTGGATGCATTAAAGTGGGCGATTTAAGTGAATTAAATTGGATAAATATAAGGAGGGGCATTATAGAAACTTAACATATAGATTACAATCTGATTTTTACCATTTAAATTGTGTTTAATTAGTCAATAACAAACCCCAAGAAAAGGAGGCGCACGACTCCAACTAGGAGTGTACTCCATGTACACTCATAATTCATTATATATCCACAAAATGTTTTTCAGCATTACCTTGCAATTCAAAAATAGAAAAAGTAAAATAAGTCTACTGTTCTAAGAGTTTTCAGCATTCATCCATCAAAAATGAAAAGAAAAATTCGTACGCCAAAGTGTTTCAAGAAATCACGTAAAGAACTCAGTTGTGAACAAGAATCAAGGCTCGGAAGAGTGGTTTGTGCGTGGGTTAAGACGTGTTTGTGGATGTTTGTCAAATTTTAAAAAGGTATGGGTTTTATTCTCTCTTGGTCCCTTTCCCAAGAGTGCCCTAAGTGTCAGTTCAAATCCAATCTAAAAACTAAGGTTGTACCCGTTGCATGCCCCTGTCATTAGATCCTATGAACGATTGGTGCATGCGTTGGTATGTCTTCTAGTAGATGATTTTAGGAATGATTGTGATTGTATGAATTCTTGGACTATTTATGATTTTGTTATGTACGCCCGAATGTTGAATGTTAAATGTGCACAAGTATATTGTTTTCCACGATTATGTTATTACGGTCGACTTGAAGGAACTGTGAATTATGTGTTACGTAATGTTGTGTGTATAACATGCAAGAAGTAATCGTGATGTTCATGAACAAGAAAATGAAAGTAAAGTCCTTAACGAATTGCTTAAAAGTTCACGTAAAACTCTAGTGCAAGAAAGTGAACTAAAGACCTATACTAAATGAGTAAGTCTCGGCTAACCACTTGTAAAATAATGAAGAAAAAGATATGCGGCCATTGAGAGTGGAACCCGAGATCTCAAGGTCCTAACACTAAGAGAAGAGGCCTTGAATTAAAAGAAAAAAAATAGTGTGAAAGAGGGGATTCGAACCTGGCTCTTTGACCAAGTGTGTCAGACACATAAATCTAACACAAAAATATAATAAAATTGAGGCCACTGGGATTCTATCTAGGATCCTCTTGACCGAGTATATGAATATACCTAACACTATAAATAAAACAAAAATGCTCCACAAGGGATTCCAACACAGGTTCTTTTGACCGAATGTGAAAGATGCATAGTTATTGCACAATATGCACTTAGATGATCATGAAACACTTAGCCAACTATGAGTAACTTGAAAGGGGTACTACCATGAGTGTAAAGTACACTAAAGGACATGTGCATAGCATATGATGAAAGTTAATGGCAAGATAAACAAATGAACATTCATGTAATGATGTGAGTAATTATGTTAAACTATGATGGTAATTAAAATGGCGACAACATGATAAAAGGCTTAGATGAATGGTGAGACAAGTCTCAACCAAGTCTAAGTAATGGTCACAAAAAGTACTCACCTAAGAGAGTGTTGAAGATTAAGAGACAACTCTCAACGACATTCTATATGTAAGTGTAAGGATAATTTACACCTAACACATAAAGAATAGATGAGAAATCATCTAGTGAGCTATGACTACCTCATGCTAGAAGCAAGCTTCGATGATTTATGAGTTGAATGTAAAAAAGAACTTTAAACTAAGCATCGATAGGATAGTTATGAGTGGTGATACCTTCTTTCGTGATGGGTGGAGGTTCACGTAATTCTCATGAAGATGAGACTGTCCACCAAGGTGGGTATGGGTCTCCCTAAATCTCCTAGTCTTTGAACTATGTTGCTAACATAGGGACATATCTTGGTTCGAACCTATAAAGCTAGCATGTTTTTGGTTCAGTTTTGCCAGTGACTCCACCTCTTTTCGGAGTGGGGAAGACACCGGATTTCATGATGCTCATGTGATCTATGTCCGTTAAGGTTGAAAGTTCCTCAAGGTATGAAAGATAACGAAATGAACGATACCGAAGATGTTTGTGCAAGACAATTAGGAGGTGAAAACCGGATTCAAGTAATGACATTAGGTCATTCTTGGTCACGCACTTCATGATCCCGATGAGAGTCAAAAAATTCATCCTAGGTATAGATGGTGTTTACATCAGCCTATGAATGAAAGAAATGAATAATGTGAAGTACGAATGAACGAATGAAGCAGACTCTGTGTTTGCTAAAGGAGGCCCTCGGGTTGAGGTCCCGTATGTTGGCCCCTCACTTGAGATGTCTTAATGCTACGTCCTGGATTCCAAGGTCTCGTGGATATGAAATGTATGATATATGAAACATGAAATGTATGTTATGTGATCATATGTATGTATGATGTGTGACATAATCATAGTATGACCTTCCCATTACGAATTAGGCAAGTCAAGAGACTTGACCTTCTAAGAAAACATTTTGATTAGGATGAGCCATTCTTGTTCATGGATTACCATTATGTGTTGCTGCATGTACCCATACTTAGTACAACTGTGTACTAATTCCATACAATATTACTATTTTAGGTGCATGCTCAGGTGGACGTTGAAGGTATCATTGCAGTTGTTCGGACTCATTGATTTCTTCCGGACATGGTAGGTCCTCATGCATTCAAGGATGCTTGACTTTACATTTCATGCTTAGTAATAGGTTTGAACTAGTGGAGTATGTTCCACTAGTATTTCTTTCCTATTTTATTCAGACGCTAGTAATGATGCCGTTTTAACAACTATTACTTATGACATGAGATTCTATTTCTTTCAAGTTGTATGTTTCTATAACTAGATGATTGATGTATGAGCAATGAACTTCCGTACAAATACACGTTTATATGTTTACAATATAAAGGCTACTTATACTTCAAATATAAGCAAAAAGTTTTAAATTTTCCGCTAAAATTAACCGTATGAATATGATGAATGCAAGAAGAGGCTTGTGTGCGACCTCTGAGAGGTCAATGACACTGGTTGCGATTCGGATTCCACAATCCAGGTCGTGACAAGAACATTCTCTCCCATGTAGAATTTCATATCTCTCAGCTTGTGGTCCGCGTACTTCTTTTGTCTATTCTGCGTGGCTAGAAGTTTAGCTTGAATACTCCTCACCTTATCCTGGGCGTCGTTCACTAAGTCCATCCCAAAGGGTTTTACATCTCTGCATTCGAACCATCCTATGGGTGATCTACATCCCCTCCCATATAATGCGTCAAATGGTACCATATCAATGCTCAAGTAATAACTATTATTATAGGAGAACTCACATAAGGGTAGGAACTTATTTCAATTCCCTCAAAAATCAACAATACAATCTCCCAACATGTCCTCCAACATTTGTATAAACTTCTCTGAGTATTCACTAGTTTAGGGATGGAAGGGTGTACTATAAGTGAGTTGTGTGCAAGATTTATTATGCAACTTCCCTTAAAATTTGGATGTTAAAAGGGTACCACGATCCGAGATGATGAAAAGGGCCACACCATGTAGCCTCACTATCTCCTTTACATAAATCCTAGCCAAGTTTTCAGCATTGTAATCAACCCATATTGGAATGAAATGGTCTGACTTGGTCAACCTATCAACTACAACCCAAATAGAATCAGATTTCCCAATATCGTAGAAAGACCAACCACAAAATCCATGGCTATCTTTTCCAACTTCTATTCCTGAATTGATTATCATTTTAAATAACCCCGCAGACCTTTTATGTTTATATGTCACTTGTTGAAATATTCTGACACTTTGCCACAAACTTCTCAATGTCTTATCTCATACCTGGTAACAACTACACTCATTTCAGATCCCTATATATCTTGTTCACGCCTGGATGAATAGAATAGCGCGAGCCATGAGCCTCTACCAACAATCTTGGAATCAAATCATGAACTTTAGGAACACATATTCTACCCTCATAGTTTAGCACACCATCCACATCTAGGGTGGTTCCTTGAGACTTACCTATTGCAATGTTTGTTCTAAGCTTATATAAATCTCCATCTTCAAATTGTTTGTCCTTTATTTCCTGTATGAGCATGGACTTAGAATCAACACTATCTAACAACCCACCTGTTTCGGAAATGCTAAACTTCACGAACATAGACTCTAAGTTTAGAATTTCCTTTTCCAAAAGTAGCTTTGTTCCACTCAATTGAGCTAAACTACCCATACCTATCGCTTTTTGACTAAAAGCGTCTGCGACAACATTTGCCTTACCCAGATGGTATTGATAGTCACTTTATAATCCTTGTGTAATTCAACCCATTTTCGATATCTCAAATTCAAATCTGTTTTGGGTGAATACATGCTTCAAACTATGATGATCAGTAAATACCTCACACTTAACTCCATAGAAATAATGTCGCAAGAAGATAAGCGAAATACCACTGTGCCAACTCCAAATCATGAGTGAGATAATTTCTCTTGTGAACCTTTAATTGACGCGAGGCATAAGCTATGTCATTCTTATCTTGCATCAAAAGAGCACCCAATCCACAATGTGAAGCATCACAAAAAATAATAAAGTTCTTACCCTCAATCGGTAATGCTAAAATGGGCGTGGTGGTAAATATAGTCTTAATATTTTGGAAGCTCTCTTCACATTTTTCAGTCCATGCAAATGGTAACTCCTTTTTTGTTAGATTGGTCAAGTGGGTAGCAATTGAAGCAAAATTCCTAATGAAACAACAATAGTAACTACCAAGTCCCACAAAACTTCTAACTTCTTTCTCCTAACAAGGTCGTACCCAATTCTAAACTACTTAGGCCTGTTGGGGATCTAACCTTGCCCCTTGTTTTGACAATACATTTCTCAAAAATGCAACTGACTTCAACCAAAATTCATACATGGAAATTTTTAATATAACATTTTCTTTCCAAGGATATCAAAAAAAGTACGAAGATGGTTAGCGTAGTTTTCTTCACTTTTCGATTCCACCAAAATGTCATAAGTAAAAACTATCACAAAAGTGTTAAGAAAGGATTGTGGATGTCCCCTACAATTATTACCATTTAATACTAGTAAAATTGCTCAAGAAGGCTACTATCCAGACTAAAGTGGATGTGGTTGTGGGAAAATACTCATCATGTGTCCAACTTCCACAAAACTAAAGCAAGTGTGTCTGCTCGATGGTCTACTCCCCGCCACATTCCCGACATCCTGCTGAAAAATTATTTTAATGAGTTCCCGAATAGTAACAAATAGAGGAAGGCATGACGTACTAGATTGGCTTGCCCGCGAGTGTAGATTGACCGGATCCTCTAGCATAGGAGCCTTGTAAGTATCTAGAATTTGAGGCCATCTTAGACAACACCCTATCTTGACCGTCTCACTTAACCCTCTCCACATTCTTGACATAATCAGTTACTTCATTAAAACTTCTTCCTGCAGAATTCATGTGAACTGATAACACTTGTAGCTTAGAATTAAAACCTCTAATGAACAACTAGATCCTCTCCCCTTTTGTAGTAACCAACTATGTAGCATATATTGATAAAGCATGGAAATTAATTCATAACAAACCACAGACATACTACCCTTTTCTAATACCATAAACTCATCTTTCGTGCGATCTCTCAAAATTCTAAGCACATACTTCTCTATGAACAAGGCATGAAATTAGGTTAAGTAAGTAGGGGTAATGTAGAGGCCCTCCATTCCATGTAAGCTCTACACCATTGCTTGGCCTCACATTGATGTTTGAAAGACACGAACTCAAACCCATGTTGGTAAATGATACTCAATTTATGCAACATCTCATAACAATCCAATATGAAGTCATACGCATTCTCTTTCTCCAAACCAAGAAATATCACGGGCTTGAGCTTCAAGAACATGGTCAACATCTCATGCTCATTACTGGTCATCACAGAACCGAACAAAGGATTGAAGAAAACTTTATTACCTACCTCTCCAATTAGCTTGGGCATATTGTTAGCAGTAGGAGAATTCGTGGGGGCTTGAGTAGGTAGAATCATCCCTGTACATCCAATCCTTTAAAAAATAATATGATAAGTTGAGCTAACACCAGATCAATGGGAGGAATTCCTATGGCTTTAGCTTTCCCTCCTTCCTCTTGCTCAACCACTTCAACATTCTTAACATCCTCATCATCTCCTATTATTTCCTCATGTACCGGAGGGTTCTTATTCACCGGAACATATTTGTTTGGTACCTCATCATCAACAGTCGCCACTCTCCCACGACCTATACCCCTAGCTATTTCTCTACCTCTGCCTATTACGCGACCTCTCGTTGCGGGTTTCTCAACTGGAGCATTAGCAAGAGCTACGGGACTAACATCGTTATACCTAGTGTTAAACCTTTGTTTATAAAAGAGTGGAAGAAAATAGATACAAATTTGAATCATCATATGCAAAATGGAATCAAGTCATAGCACGAAGGAGACAAGAAAAAATGGAGATTCCCTTACGTCCTATAGCCTCTAGAAGAAAAGTAAAAGCGCCCTCATAACATTCTCCAAGACTCTTTTGGACTCATTTCAGTACATCGAGATCAATGAACCTAGTCTCTGATACCAACTTTTTTCACGATCCTGACCGTCGTGATTAGCATCCACACTACAACTCAGTGGAAGAACCAATGCTAATAACCAACTAAGGCAAGAAATCTAAATCTAACGTATTTAAGTTACTGAAGCAAGTTAAATAACTAAAGGCAAGTTAACATTACTAAATAAAGATCCAATAGCTCACTAACAATGCGGAAAATAAACCTAGAATCTAAAAGTCAATGTACCAAAACTATAACGATATTCAAATCTAACAAGAGATTAATAACTAAATATCACCTAACTAAAGAAATGTCTTTGTCAGAAAGTGGTAAGAGTTAAGCTAAAGAGAATTGCATGGCAGCCCAAACAATGTGGCTCACCCTTGAACTCGAAGCAATCACGATCTCTTATGTGAGATCTGTCAACAGTCATGCGAAGATGTCTTTTAATGAACAACAATAAGACCAAGTGCATAATCAGTACAAAATCACTGTGTATTAGTAGAATAACGCTGCTACACTACTAGTATAACGTAAACAAACAATTACAACATTAGAAGATATGCATAAATAATAACATATTCTATATCATCATAAAATAAATATCACAAATCACATGCTTCATCACGTAGTTGGTCCTCTCACGGAACCCGAAGTAAAATTTTTAGCATGCTAGAACGTGGTAGTCCTATCCCATTTTTTTGTTAGAACGTGGCAAACGCTCCCAGTAAGCATGCAGGAACGTGGCAATCTGATCCAAGTTAAAGTGTCGGAAAGTGGCGGCCGATCCCAATCACAAAGCAATAACACATCAAAATCATATATTCAAGTCATGAATTCATGGTATCAATATTCATATATCCAAATTAAAAATGTATGAACAATATTGCAACAAACATACATATAAAAGTATCACAATTAAACAAACAAACAGTATTTCACAGAATCATAGAATCACAAGAATGATCTACCTTGAAAAAATCTTCTAGCCCTAGGAAACTTGATACTTTCCTTTTTGGATCTGTTCCCCTTGTTCATGGTCATCGATAGACAATTTATTTGCATAAATCAATAAAGATACACTATATTCTTGGAAAACTAACAAACTATTAACCCTAGTTCAGAACCCACGACCCTAACTAGTCAATTAAGGTTAATGCCACCATAGGATTCTTCAAGATATTCTTCCCATAAATATTGGCACATTCTAAAACATTCTACGGATCCAAAATTGAGTTCAAAGAGTAAAAAGATTATCTATAACTTTAAGAATGGTCGAAAATGAGTTGGAATTGACCAACAGTCATTTTTTAACTCAAAAAATTGAAAAAATACAAAATAAAATCGTCTAAGGGTTTTAATTACGATTTAAAAATCCCTCATCCTAGTACAACAACACCCATCCATTTTAGAGGTGTCGGTGCAGCGCATAAAGTGAACCAGTGAGCTTTCCCCGAAAAATCCCAAAAATCCTCTTATTCCATCTCTTCCTCCCGCCGGAGCAGTACCCATCCCGTTGTAGTTGTGTGGCTGCAGCAGCGAGAATCCCGCTACAGCGACACTAAGCAAGGTAGTGATCCCCTTAAAAGATTTCCGCTTCTCTGTTTTTGGAGTATACTCTTAACCCACTATGCTGCAAAAGTGCCATTAACTCCAAGATTAATTTGTGATGATCTACTTATCCAAATTAACTTTCATAATGTCATACGGATACCTTAACGAGTTATCTAACCGATTATTATGTAATAAATCTACATTTACTCAACTCGATTGCTACCTGATTTCCTTACACTTTGATGACTCTAAATTTCTTCAGATCTTGACAAGGTTGGGAAAATCTTAGTACTACGAAGAAGTATTTTCTGGCCTCAATTTTTCCCCATTGGAATTCCTGTAACAATGAAAAACGGTCGTTACATTTTAGGTGCTAAAAAAGCATGGTTCACAGTGATCTCATCACATAATGCATTGACACCAAAGTCAAACAAGACTGTACACTTTCCCTAGTGTCCAACGTTCATCCCAAGATAATCAATTTAATAAATGGCTAATCACAACGAGATGTGAGAGTTCACATATGTAAGAATGTTTGACTCGTTGATATTTATCAAAACCAAGACTCATATTCGCTAAAGAAAAGCTACATTCGAGTACACACAAGAGTTGGCAAAAAAAACTACGAATGGGTCAAAATAATTTGCATTAAAAACAGATGGAACCTTAAGCACAAATATTCCACAAAAAGTAGTATAAGACAAGTTTAAACATAACATCCCAAAATATATATATATAATACGAACATCAATATTCACAAAAAAGGTGGACCTCACCCCACCAAAAATAAGAACCCTTTGTCTTAAAATGCAAATGAATTAAAGTATCCAAAAGTGGTAGAAGAAAGATAGAGAGGGAGTTAAAGAAAGGAACCTATATATGCAGTTTCTCCATCTGTCATGACTTTAGTGCCCGGTGCAATAGTCTGTACTTGGTCATCAGCGCTCGAAAATAGCTTAGAGATAGATATGGAGGTTCCTGGAGGGTCAGGAAAATATATGAATATATTCTCCTCTTGTACTCTAGTTTGCTCCTCGCCAGTTTCATCATCGGACTCCTCAACTTAAAGTTCATCCCTATGTGCATCACCGGTAGTATCTGGAGGAATCCCCGAGGTATCAAGAGCATGCACGTCATTTGCATCCTAAAAATATTCATTGATACCGGTAGACTTCAAAAAGTCTACGTCCTTCATCAAATTTGCTCCCTTAGCCTTCAAAGACGAAGCCTCAGAGGTCTCCCCTTGTATGAACTCACAAGATGTGACTCTAATAGACATATCATCAAGAGAAGCCTATAGGGAGTCAATGTATCTAGCATAACGACTTCAATCATGAAAGGTGACATCTCTCTCATGCCGATGTCTCTATCAATTCTAGTGTCTCTCACGTAAGTTGACTGAGCAAGGTGTCCCATTTTAAGGATAATCGCTTGAGTAATTTTGGGCTGCTAAAAGGTGGTGGAAACCCCAGGATCATGTCAAGTAGAGATAGAAAAAGAAGTACAAGAAGTCTTAGAGGCCTGAGTAGGCAAAAATGTCTATTCATATAACAAGCCAATATCCCCCTCCAAGATATTTCTACCGAATAAGCCCTTCTCTTGTAAGCCTCTTCTCTAGTATATTGGGTCTCAATACACCATATGTCAGCGGAGGATGAAGGGGTCACCTCAAAATCACTAGCAGCGTTGGTGTACTCCAGCATGCTGCCAAAGCTTCGTAATCAACACAAGGATTGGTACAGAACGTTGGCTGTGATTGGACCTCATGGACATCTCTTGCTTAATAAGGAGTCCTAGATTAATGCTTTTTCAGGAGATGATGGAACCAAAGCAATCTTCCTTCAAATGACACATGAAGGATTTGTTGTGGGAAGGCATTAAGGTGTTGCTAATGAATCCAAACAATAAACGTGCTTTAATATTCAAATATCTATTTTTATTGGGTACCCCTATCTCGATCAACTTGGTAATAATATCATAGGTTAATTGAGACAACCAGCCTTTCTATTCTCTAAGTAACGAGCGATGGGCAATCCATCATATGTAGGTATTGAATGCAAATACCTACCCAAAACAATGTTTGTGTGCTTTCTCTTGCATTAAACTTCCTTAACATGAACAATTACCGATTTAACTTGTCATAATTCATTGGAATTCTTTTTTCTATATGGCACTAAGCTACTATAAGCTTCATAGAACACTCGGAACCATGAAGGAATGTATGGACCTCGGGGTGTAGTGAACTTCTCGACCATATCAAAGTGAAATGGTGTCCCTCACACCAGAGTATTTTCCCTCAAGGCCTATGTGGATAGAAGCTTTTGCTCAAGAATAGTTCGCAAGCCATTCTCTTTTATCCAGTTGATAAGTCTAGGTGTAGGGCATCTACTAGCACCGAATCCATAGGCGATGACGGGGTTAGCACTGATATTGTTGGTGTAGATTCAAGAGTTGGGGAGTACCTGGTTGATATGGATTGAGATCTAGCCCGGGGTTTAGGACGCTGGGGTGACAATAGCTTATCATCATCATGTTTAGAAAACTTAGCTCGAGTGTCACCAACTACTCTCTCGTATGTGTGCATTTTGCATTTGTCGTTGTCTCCCGATGGGAGTTCTTGTCTTCTCTTCTTTCGGAGATTTGATCCCCCTTCATTTATGTTAATACCCTATGTTTTTTTTCTGGGGAGTCCTGGTTAGATTAGTCCGCATTATATCTTCAAAGCATAAAAAAATAAAATGATTCAATTAAGAGTATAGAAAAAAGTGGCCGACCGGCTCACTAATCAATCGGTGAGTCGTCGATCTTCTTAGGCAAACTAGGTTGAGCTAACCAAAGGAAATTGTTAGAGTATTTCAGGAAGTCGGCAACGGGATTACCCTTTCTCCGAATTGACGACTACTTTCTGCAACCAAGGTTTGCCAACCGAAAGTCACAATAGAACAATGATTCAGGGGTGCAGAAAAAGGGTGATCACAGAGACTTTCAGCGAATCTCCAAATTTTTTTAGCAAATTCAGTCTTCTAACCGAATGTTGCAATAACAAAAATCACATATAACCTGAAATTATAGGCGATATGGGTTGAGTAGGCGAAATACCGAGTGGTTCGGACAGCTCAACCCAACTCGCCAAACGGCCTAACGTACCTGTTTTAAACACATTATATCGAATTCCACCCTGCAACCCCCGTAAACAAAATCAAAGCCTTCACTAGTACTATTAAACTCAAACCCATAACACTCATTTCCCTGGGGTATTTAAATTTTTTTTTGTTTAGCCATGTTAGTCAATTTGACGACCATTTCCCGTAAAAATGGTGTCCCCCATTCAATCATTGAGCAATTTACATCATGTAGCGCAAATATTGGCTACTCAGACTTTACCAACCAATATAAGCAATAAGCAAGTGTAACCCCGTAAAATTTCATTCATTTCAAGGCACTAATATATGGGAGTTAAAAGAATCAAGACAATATGCACATTTTGAATTAAACTAGGTAGGAAAACAATATAAATCCATGAGAGAGGCTCATCTCATGATACTATGATAGGATCATTGCAAATAAGTGCAAAATTTTTGAATGTAAATTCGTGGTCTGGAATACATCATTTTGTGCCGATTAAATTCCTCTGAAATGCTTGGTGGCAATGAAATCAAACATACTAACACCGATTAACAATAAAAATACTAATGGAATGCAAAAATATTTAAAATAGTAATTTTGTGTGAGTTTTTGAAGTTTAAAATCGTGGGAAAGTGAAAAATTTACAACTTTGAAATCGTTGGCCATATATATCTATTCAGTTCGCGTCCACTCGACGACGTTACTACTGTTCGGCGATCTACTTTGTGCCTCACCGAGGTACAACCTGCCTCGCCGATCTTCCAGGACCTTCAGCTACTTGGGAGTCCAAAGAACGAACAACATCATGATCGCCGACCTGTGCGACAATTCATGGAATGAAAATTTTATCTCGCCAAACGCAATGTACTCACACTCTCAAAACTTTAACATGTACATTGAACACAACATTATTTCTAAAACAAAAATAAAGAAGTTATGACCTTCGGTTTCCTCCCAAGAAGCGGCTTAGTAAACTTCATGGCCCGACAGAAGCCTTTACTCACTCTCCATTATTGGGGTTAGCCCAAGTTACTAGGTAACTCCAATGGTTCATTTGCGTGGGCATGAGGAACTACATAACACATGAGTGTCCTGATCAGCTAGATAGACCCGAACGAGAGCCAATCATCCTATTCAATACTTTAATATACTTTTTCATCTCTTCCAACAAACGATCTTGTTCATTGATCTTTTGGAGAATATTTTGCAGTTTTTCCTTGACACGATTATTCTCTTTTTTCTAGACATTTCTGTTCATGAGGGGGTATGTACCTCCCTTGACTTTTGCCTTGGTCTTCCACCTTCGATATTTTTTTTCCAAATTGTTCAATTAAGTTACTAGTGTGGTTAACTTGATGTCTCTATCGACTTCTAGATTTGTCTTAGCTAATTTGACACCATTTTCCTCATTCATGCTCCAGTTATTTGCCTACAACAAAACATCAAAGAAAAACAAAAACAAAAATAATGTTAGTAAAACTACCACTAAGAAGAACAAAAATTTTACTAACTACAAATAAGACCATTACCGGAAAGCAGCGCCATTTTGATGTTTGCGTAAGACACAACTTCCAATGCAACTGTCTACAATCGTACAACAGTAAAGTAACACAACCAAGGGTTGGTGTCGAGTCCCAAGGGTGTGGTTTCGAGAATTAATAGAAAAAAATTAAATTCTAATTAGTCGAAGCTATAAATATTATCGAACATAAATATCCTAACTCTAAAGGACTAACACAAGTGTCAATTATCGATGGTGGTTTTTGTTAAGACAATGAACAAAAACAACAAAATATAAGGATACGAATCAAGGAGATATGATTCTTGGGATGTGGTAGGAATACAAGTTAAACAAGATCATTGGGTACATGCTTTTGATTGTAAATTCATTGAGTATTTGGATTACGCTAGACAATAGTGGGAGTAAATTCTCTCTCGAGCAACTTATCTAAAATCAACTGGGTTTCTCTTGAACACCAAATTGCCGCATTTAGCACAAACATCGCCTTATCCCGTTTACTCTCTCGAGCTTAATGTGTGGGAGAATATCTAGGATTCACTCCCTCAAGGTGAACCCATGTCGACCCAATACAACTAGCTATCAATTTAGTAGTCTTAGATTACGACCTTTCTCTCGAGCTAGACAAAAACACAAAGGTGGAATTGTATTTGCAACTAAATTTTCATGAATTTCCAACACAAATACAAAACGAAATCACATTTAAACAATGACTAAATTGATAGAAAGACAGATCTAACAATTAACTTAACCCATATTCACAAAATAGCACCCAAAGAAATGGGGTTTTTGCTAGACATGTAAAAGAGGTAAAAATCAATACAAACATCAGTTTCCATCTATAGGCTATGAAGAATTAAGTATTAAAACTTTAAGAATGAAGAATATTTGGGACCCACGTCCAATTTCATGGAGTTGAAACCCATTGAATCTTCAAGGTTTTGGAACAATGTCTAAAAACCCCTTTGGAATCTTGAAACTGAAAGTCTCAATAATAATTGTCTATGACTTCATACAAATTTCACATGTCTATGACTTCATACAAATTTCACAATTTAAGCAAGTATTTATAATTTTTGAAAATTTATGCTGCGGAGGACCACTCAGCGCAGTTAGTCCAGATTGCCAATCAACTCAGCCATCCACTCTTTTGTAGGTTTCATCGTCGCATTGCTCTTGCATTTAGCATCGTCATGTATTGGATCATTTTGGCGACATAGTACTAGTTCGCAGAACTTGTCGAGGAAACGCCGACCACTCCTTTTCACCGCATATTTGATACTCTCCTTCTAGGCTCATCATAGTGGAACTAAAGTCAAGGATAACCTTTTGGGGACTCGCCAAACGGGTTCGGCGATCCTCGGATCTTCATTTATTCATCCTTTCTCTTCCTTTGATCCTTTATTGTTGATTTGTTCCATGCTTTGTCTCAAAGTCTTAATACCTAAAGCTTAATGTTTCATAAGGTTTTGAGACGAAATATGCATTTGGTAAAACTAATTCTATCAATATATATCCCTAAATGGGTCCAATTTGTGGACTGATCAATGCTCAACTCATAGGGTTCATGGATTATCGGCAAGACCCACTTAATTCAAGTATCCCTTAAATAACAGATGGAAATAAAAAATTATGAAAGTTAGTTTAAAAAATGGATTAGGAAATCAATACTCAAGAACTTAAAACTTAAAAATGCTATTCTTCTCAAAGATACTAAAATTATGGAGTTCACACGGAATATATGTGCATGAATGACTTAACTCGAGGATCTCAATGATAATGTATACTCATGAATACATATTCCTTTGTATCATACTCCCTCACTAAAGACTTGAAAATTTTAAAAGTTATTGTATAGAATACTCAAAAAGACTCAAATGGACTTTAGTGAACTTTACTCTTAAATCTTTCTTGAATTTGAATTATTAATTATGTATTCAAGGTGATGATTCATGCTATGAATTATTTCTCCATGTTCATAAGTAGTTTAGAATTATTGTATTCAATAGGGAGTAAAGGTACTCTTTAAAAGAACATAGACGGGTAAAACGGCGAATAAAAGGGAGGGGGGGGGGTAGGCGACCCTAGCACACTGCAGGGGCGCCGTGCAAAGCTTCATATGGTCCATCTGGGGCATGCTACCCTAGCCCTCCCCATAAAAATCCGACAAATTTCTTCTTCGATTTTTTTCTCAAATTGGCCTAGAAAGGAAAGTTTCTTCCCAACATGCATACTTAGATTTGAATACCAAATATAATTACATGAAAATCTATTCAATAACAACTCTCAAACTCCTAACATTCCTCTCAAGAACATATCAACTCATCCAAATTCAACAATGAAAATAATTCTTCAAGAACATAAATTTCTCAATATTTATGGATAGATTTGTAAAAGAAACTCATGATTGGCGAGTGGGTTAACAAACCCAACACTATGGAAACTACATACTTCTTAGGATCAAATTTATTTAAAAAAACCCTAAGATTGCAATAAATTGCGACGAACACCTTGAAGCTTTTCCTCATTTCTCCTATTTTCACATCTTGAACATTCTTCTTATATTCAAAACGTAATTAGGATATGTGAAAACAGAACCGAACGCCTAAATATTACCATATTACGTGTTAATCTATTTTTGCAAGGAAATACCCAAATGTCCCTCATATATTTGGGCAACTTTTGTTAAATGGACAGACATACTTCAAAAAGGCATATCTCCTTCATACGAGCTAAAACCTTAGCAAACTCGGAGGTGTTGGAAATAGAAATAAGAGATCTTTAATTTCTTATTTTATGGGTCTCCTAACTCATCCTTTACTAAAATTTATAGTCCTTTAAAGATGACCCTAAACATGAAATAACAATGGAATGACTTGAATGAATTCTCTTTAATTATATCTGGAACTCGAGGTTCTATATCTACTGACCTTACCTTATTACTTGGGTTATTTTTAATTCCTAAGTAAAATCCTACTTACAACGAAGTAGGGTTCGAGTATTAGTTAAAAATATTTAGGGATGTTACATTATTTCCCCATTAGATAATTCGTCCTAGAATGACGGATGGAATAGTGATGGAAAGGGGTTACTCTCCCTATCTTTTATGGCTCATGAACATGCCTATGATAACAGGATGGACTAGTTCGTACCAATAGTTGAGACCTTCTATAGCACCTAAATAAAAAATGACGCTATTGTTAACATAGTGTAACAGCTAGAACGTCATTAATTCGGAAAATGAAAAATGTAGGGTAAATTGGGTCTCTTAGCCTAATTGAGAGGGCTTGGTGCCTCTAGGGAGGCGACACTCTAGCGAGATAAGTGTCCGACAGAGCAGGATAGGTGAGGCAATATGTGAATAATTGGAAGTTTGAGTTTCTCCTTTTTCAAAAAACACCATAAAGAGGAGATGATCACCCCCAGAAACCATCAAAAGGACGCTCTAGACTTGGAGGAGCAAGGAGAAAGTGTTTTCTAGAATAACGATATCAAAACCTTGATGCTTTCCAATTAAGTCCACCATCTCGTCGACCACAAACATGTATTGGAACGAGAATCTATTGAAGCTTCTTGGCGCCCCTAGTGGGATAGGTTTATTAATTAAGCAGTATAAATTCATGACTTACTACGTAGTATATTTGTAATTAACGGTAGTATTCATGTGTAGGATTTTTTGCACAAAAAAAGAATGTCTGTATCTATATTCATAAGTGTTACATAAACTATATACCGTAGGAGGAAGTACTATCATGTGAACTAGGGCTACGTGATGCTTAATTCTCCATTTATAAAATTAAATTAATAATATTTTCACGAAATTCATACATGCATGGAATTAGGGATAATATGAATTGTACCTAATGAAAAGACTAAATAATTGTATGCCATGAATCAGGACTTGATTGTTTGAATAGAAGAATGTACATTGTGATTGTGATTATGGCTTAATGTATGGATCAGGTTTTGTGTCCCAAAACACTAAAAAGGAGTGGATGTCACGTACAAATGTACATATATTATTGGGTGAGACATTCATATACATTAACTTGGATCGGGTGTCAAGATCCATCACACTAGCAATTTGGGTGTTGGTTTGATTAGAGGACCATTGACTTGTCATATACGACTATTGTTGATTATGTGGAATTGGATATGTTTCTGGAAAAGATAATTTGATTATACATTATGGTTTTACATGTGAGTTCATGGTGTTTTAAGGTAATTGTGTATATCTAATAATGAATGAACTATGAATGGTCGATTCCAGATCGGGATGCGAGTTGGGACATAAGGTCCCGACATTATCATTATTTTTAGAAACTTGTACGTGAATATTTTTATCGAGGATGGGGTAATGTGAAATCATTGTATTAATAGTTATGGTTTCCCCCCGAAATGAGGTAGCATAAAAACGGTTAACATTCCTGATGGACGTACCATGGGTTACAAGTTGAGTAGTGTCATAGATGATGTAAGGGCGTGATGTGAGTGTGGACCTGGTTGGTAGTAGTTATTTCAAAAAATTCCTCTAAGGGATAGAATGGTTAATTATGATCAAGATTGGAGAGAGTAAGTGTTAGTGTCTCTAAGGCATTTTAAATTATAAAGGTGGAGGAATGAACAATCTTGTTGCATGTTTGTTGCTAGTCGATTTCTTAATCTATGCGGTAAGTATTGGGTTGACCGAAGGTTCCTACAAGTACGTGTTGTTATGCTGATACTACTCTTGTTATGCCTTTTGTCATAGTCTAATTGAAGGATCAATGGTGTTATATAGGTGAAGAAAAATATACTCTCCAACAACTTCTACTTTTCTGGAAAATGGAAGTTGCGTCATATATAATTTTTTAATACATTGGACTCTTACTGGATCATGTTCCTGTTTAGACTAGATCAGTAGGGTGTTAATTACTTTACAAGTCTTAACTTTGAAACATTTAAATTCTTATTTTATATAAATCTATATGACATTATATCTACATTTTAATTTTCTTATTCTTCCGTATGTTTTAAACAATTAGGAAAAAAGGGTTCTCCTTCTTAGATATTAGAGTAGGTGTCCATGGGAAGTACCTCGTTAGTGTCCAAGAGTGGAACCCCTGCTCTTTTGCACATTGTGATCACTAGCCCCATCAGGAAAAACACCTACTTGTTACCCTGGTAGAACACCTTAAACTCAAAAATGATATGCATGCCCATATTCCGCGTGATCCCCCGTACACCGCAAGATATTACTGAAGTTCATGGAAAGGTTATATTAGTGTCGTTTCCCGATGCGCGGATCCTCTTGGCATCCAAGTTCAGCCACTACTTAGCATCATATGACAATCCAGTGCTAGTGATGCCCTCTATAGTGGACCTGTAAACCTTATTCCAATGGTTATGCTTAACCAGTGTATCCCTGAACCAGCCTAATGCCATATCCCTTAGCTTTACCTTGTACTCTCTGTTTGGAGCCTCATTTACCTCGTGTATGATTAATTAATGAATGAAGCGTTCAAGGGGATATCAAATCCTCAAATGCAGATGTTAGGGTGGGGATCATCCTAGTGAATTTAGGTAGGATGGCATAGAACTCCCTCACCCATGTGAAGTGTGTAGCACCGGAGCCTCCAATAGTGGAAACCATCTGCACTCCATCAGCCAAGCATAAAAGGTAGCTGCATTCTTCTCTAAGTTTAGTAAATAGAAACCTCGCTCCCAATAAAACATGGTTTTCCACTGTTTGTCATACACCAAAGGTAAATTTCGCGTTAAAGGCAGCCATAGTAGATCAACCTACAATTGTTTTTAAGAGTATACGTCAAAAATCTCAGGGTCGGTTTATAATGTTTGGTCAAGAGAAGGAAATGTTTTCTGATGTAAGTGGCAAGGGGCTAGTGCCCCACTGAGTCCTACCATAATGGTGCAAACCCTGCTAGAGAGGGAAGAGAGGGGCCTCCATAATGGAATGAAGGCATAATCATGGCGCCTCTTCATCACGAAACCCTTGTTTCACATAATTTCAGTATATATGAGTCTACAAATCTATACCTAATTCACCATTATTCTTGCGAAATAACTCCTCAATAGTGTCTAAATCCGAGTTTTACAAAAAGAGAACCTTTCAACTTCTCTACCCAAATTCAATATTGTTACAACTGTATTTTCAGGAAATCGATACGCCTAGAACGTTGTGGAGACTTTTTGGGCATAATGGAAGATCTCAGGCTACAATTTTCTAACAATATAAAGAAACCCTTTTCATTTCAAAAAGCTCAACCAAGACCCTTGTAATCAATTGTTTAAGTAATGCATTCGTTATTTAGTAACTAATGAAGTAGTTAACATAAGGGATAAGAGAATTACCTTGAAGTTTATGTTCCAAGTGGAGCGATTGAGAGTGTTTTTGAATTTGGAGGGATGTTTAGGAGAAATAGAGAAAATGTTTTTTTCATCCTTTTAACTAGTTACAATTCCTCGCTACAACAAGAGTATCTTCACCATAGCGTCTCTGCCTCGGTCGGGAACCCTACCTCTTTGGGGCGACAGGATATGTAGTGGGACACATTTATTTCTTCCATGTGTTGCGTAATTTCCATATCCAGTCCCATGAGAATAGAACCTTTCCTGCTGAATATTGAAGATCCACCACCATTTATGATGAGCCAATATTTTAATTTAGAAGAACACCATGAAGGGCACAGGTTTATCCATTCACTAGTCATTTCGGGGTGAACGAGGAATAAATTTTTATCTATTATAACAATATGAACCCTCGTTAAAAGAAAGGAGAAATGGTAGGAAAACTAGGTTTCAAAGCCCGCCAAAGCAGGATTGATAATGCTAGGGAGGTGTCGCTCTGTCAGGATAAGTGGATGCTAGAGCAGGATGGGTGATATAGAATGCAAATAACGTGAAGTCTAATTTTCTCTTTTAATTTTAAAACACTAAAAAGAGGCGAGGATATTCCCCATAATTTCTCAAAATGTGTCTCTAGGGTTGGGAAGGAAGGAGAGCGTGAAGATGTCGATAGCTTGTGGATTTACGGTAATGTCCACAATTTCATTGTCCAAAAAACAAAATTTGAGCGATAATCCCATTCAGTTGCTCGGCACCCAGGTAGTCTAGGTTTGTCAATTGAGTAGTATAAAATTGTGACTCATAGTATATTGGTAATTGATGATAGTATTCATCCGTAGGATTTTGTGCACTAAAAAAGAGATGATTATATGTGTATTCTTAATTGTTACGTCAAACATATACATTAGGGGAAACCCTATCCCGTGAACTAAGGCTATGTGATGGTTGACTCTTTGTTTGTGAAATAAACTTGTTAATGTTTTCGTGAAATGCATATATGTATGGATTTAGACATAATATGAATCACACCTTATGAAAAGAAAGAATATGAATAATTGTATGCAATGAATCAACACTTGATTGTTTGATCATGAGAATGTACATTGTGATTGTGATTGTGATATGTAGAATAGATCAGGTGTTTTGTTCCAACACACTCACTGGGTACGGATGTCACATATCGACATATATATTTGATCGGGTATCATGATCCAGCATACTAATAGTTTGGGTGTAGGTTTCATGAGAGTAACTTGCCATATATTCCTATTGTTGGTAATGTGGAATTGGACATCTTTAAGAAAATTGAATTTTACATTATCTTCTTATATATGAGCTCATAGTGTCGTAAGCTAATTGGGTGTATCTAATAATGAATGACTTATGACTTGGCGAGTCCATATTGGGATGCGAGTGAAGACCTAGAGTCTCGACATTATACAGTTATTTAGAAAGGTTGTCATATGTAATTTCATTGAGGATGGGGGTCTTTTAATGTCGTAGTGTTACTAGTTGGGTTTCCCCCGAAAGGAGGTAGTATCAAAATGTGTAACAAGCCTTAATGGATGTACCATGGGGTCACAAGTTGAGTGGTGTTTGAAATGAAGTAAGGGTTTGTCGTGCGTGTTGAGAAGATTAGTTGAAGTTAATTCCAGAACTTCCTCTAAGGGATGGAGTAATAAATTATGATCAAGAACGGAGCGAGTAAGGGATAGAACCTTTAAGGCATTTGCAAATTATAAAGTTGAATGAATGAACATCCTATTGCATGTCTCTTGCTAGTAAATTTCTTATATTAGGCGGTGTGTATCGGGTTGACTAAGGATGCCTACAAGTATGTGTAGTTGTAGTGATAGTACTCTTGCGATGCCTTTTGGAATAGTCTTGTAGCATGATCAGTGATGTTTAATAGGTAAAGACGAAAATGTCCGAACTTCTACTTTTTCTTCCGCACGTTAGAAATTACGTTATATATAATCTTTTTACACCTTGCGCTCTTAGCAGCTCTTGTACCTTTTTAGAATAGATATCTGGGGTGTTAATTACTTTACAGTATTAGCTTTGAAGTGTATTAAGTTCTTATTTTTATACAAATATCTATGAATATTTCTCTACCTTAGTTCTCTTAATCTTCCGCATATTTTAAACAATTAGGAATGGAGGCTTCTCCTTCTTAGGTGTTTAGTAGGTGCCCGCACGACCTGATTGGTTGGATCGTTACACACTGTCACACTCTCTCCTATATTACTTTTTGCGAAATAAAGGAAATTTGGTCGTAAATTAAGAATAGTAATATCATACATGGGTAATATGACTTCTAATTATTATGCTTAGCAATACTCCTCAACTACGCTTTACTTTCCTTACATCATACCTCATTGGCTTCAACTCCTAGTTTCCTCAAGGGAACATGACTTCCCTTAAGAAGGACTGAGTCTAACAACGCTCTTACTATATTCAAGTGTAACACAAATCTTAAGGTTCGGATTCTATGCCTCTATATGAGGTCTCATCACAAGAAAATTACTCTTTCCCACCTCATTTAATCAACCTTGGGCTCATATCAAGAACTACCTCATAGTTAACCACACCATTTTCAAGCTTAGTATTCTAACAACTCCATGTACTTTTACTAACCATCTCCTTAATAATTTCTCCTTCTCTCATCATCCCTCCATACCTACTATATTTTCTCACATTTTTACTTGGTAAGAACTAAATCAATCAAACTAACCGGGCAAATTCTAATTATTCATGCAAGGTTCGAAGTAAGCTCCTCACACAAGACATTGACACTTACAAACAAGACTACACATTTTTGTTAGTATGCAATGGTCATTATAAAAGAATCAATTTGATAAATGGCTAACCATATCGAGATGCAAAGAGTTCACACATTCTCTATGCAACTTCATACGTTCTTGTCATAGCCGTTCATTCATGTTGGTGCGATATAGACCACGATCAAGTCAGTTTTTATCAAAAACGAGACTCTAATTTTGTACAAGAACAACCACTTCCAATAGAAGAGGAGGCAAAAATTTTAAAAATTAAAATTTCTCGAAAGGTTCAAAATTATTTTACAATTAAACAAAGAGAGAGCCATAAGCTAAAACAATCGCAAAAAAAAGCAATTTTAAAAAAGTAATCTAATAGATACGACCCAAATATGTATATACCAAAATACTAATATTCAAATAAGCACACAAAAAGGTTTGGGCCTCACCCCACCAAAAAAAAATTATTTTTTCTTTAATATAAATAATGACAGTATATAGAATTGACGAAAGATAATATAAGAGGGGTGTAAAATGGTCATGTCTATGCAACCTCTTCTCTTGTCAGGGCATTAGTTCGTGAGGCATCTTCTTGAAAATATACAAGGGACCCCAGAGCATTATCATTCTGTCGATCTTCATTTTTATTTTCCTCAACTCCTGCAGATATTAGCTGCAATCATTTTGTCTGTATGATGAGCTTCCCCAAAAGAATGTATAACATTAACGAAAACTTAAGCGTATGTAGGTACATTAGGGTCGATGGGAATTTTTATTTCGTCCCGAGCTTCTTTGGTGTATTTCCTTTTTCTTCCTACCTCCACTATCTTTTCCTCGTCTTTAAACTCTCCTGCTCTTATGTGAATGGATTGATCATTTTCTCCCTTCGACTTTTGCTCTAGCCATTTATGCAAAAACCTAGTTGAAAAGTTAGGTAGTAATTTAAGAAGGGGCAATTGAGGTTTTGAATGTAGAGACACTTTGCCAAGATAATATGTAGTGTGTTAATTATGTTAGGGTTTTCGTTAAGAAGATGTACAAATGATATAAGGGTGCAGACAAAGGGCAAACAATGAGTCTTTTCACGAGTCACTGAGTGTAATTGGAAACTCAATCTGACCGCCGAATCTTATAGGTCATCCAAAACATAAAAAATTCAGTTAAAGTCAACATGGTGACACTTGGGCGAAACGCCGAGCAGTTTGGCGGGCTGCTCTAAGCTCGCCAAATAGCCCAACGTGCTTATTTTCACTCCATTATTTAATATACGACCTCAAAACCCCTGATAATGCAATTCAAACCTTTTCAACATCAGTTTAAATGAAGATCCATCGTATTTCCGCCATCCCAAAACATAATAATTCAGCTCAAACCACAATCGAGTGGAATTATACGAATTACGCAGGAAATATCAAGTAATGATCAATTATATATGCTATCCTATCAACTCTAAGACTCAACAAGTATTTGGAAATATCAATGATAATCTAAATGAGTACAAGTTTTGATAAAATAAATAATGGGTTAGATTACTAACCTTTAGTGTTGACTTACAGTGTGATGACGTGCTAACTTTAGCATCTTATCCACCCCTTCCTTTTTTAGGATACTCGAGAGAGTTTCCTCAGACCTAGAACCTTCAAAATCTTGAAGGTTTTTTCTCTTGTGGGGAGGTACATATTTATCCTTCTTCTCATCCTTTCAATTCGGATTCTAGTCCCTCAATTAAAGAACTCGATATTTCTACCCTTCTTCTCAAGACAAACCTTGGTTACCACCCTTCCTCGAGTAGTGTGAATGATAACCACCGCCTTGGTTTGATAGAAAGTTGACCTCCTCACTAAATAGAGCTTCAAACTTCATTTTATCATGATTCGTGTTCCCAACTCCCACAACATTGACACAATGGGCCTGTTATTCCATAACATTCTTAGGAAGAATATCAAGTTGTGTTGTTATGTTAGCCATATTTTGGTCCTTCTCACTGCCCTTTTTATTTGCTCCTTAGATAATTAAAAGGTGACCATGGAAACTTGGTCCTCAGGAGTGTAACATGATCTTTTAATGGTTCGCATTCCATTTAAAAGTTGGGATTCCACTACGTGTAGCTGCTGCATGAGACCTCCGGGTGAGAGTTGGTCAGAATCCTCTTTTTTGACTGAGTCTAAACTACTGTAAAGGTATTGAATGAGCACATTATCATACAGACCATATGTTGGGAACTGTAGCACTAGTATTTTAAACCGGAGCAAGGTTTGGTGAAGAGGATCTTCATTTAAGAGCTTGAAGCTTTAGATATTGTCCCGGATGGTTGTCATCTTCGAGGGAGACAAGAACGCACATTTAAAGAGGTAACAATTCTTCCCAAGAGGTGATTGAGTTGTGTGGAAACTCATTTAGCCACTTGCTTGCCTCACCCATCAATGAGAAAGGAAATATCCTCAATTTGACTTATTCATGCGAGATGTTTTTGACAAAGAATGGTCCGCACACATCTAAAAAATTTCGAAGGTGCTTGTAAGGGTCCTCGTGAGCTAATCCATTGAAAAGTCCCTTTAGTTGCAAGAGTTTTAACAAGGTACTTGGTATGTTGAGTATTGCATTTCCATCAGTTTGGGTAAATGGATGGCCTTAACACCTCCAATGATATGAGGATCATTGATGTTGGGCTAATGGACAAGTTGAGGTTGCCTATATCGTCATGATGGCCCACCTGGCTCCCGTTACTACTATTAACATTCATGCTTTTTGAAATACTTACACTATTCACAAAGTTAAACTAAAAATTAAATTAGTAATCACTACACTACAAAGACTTAATAACTCTAAGTAAACTACCTTTTCACCTGACACCACTCCTAGACACTGATGCCATATTGATTTGTTCTTCTCTGATTGTGATCAACGATACTCCTCTACAGTCTAAGTGTCTATGAATCGAATCAATTAAGTAACGCAACCATAGTTTGGGGTCCTATCCCAAGGGAGTGGTAGTGAAAATGGTAGTCAACAAGAATTTTGTTCTAGTTAGTAGTAGTTCAAGATATTTTCAAATGAAGCAACGTAAATTCAATTTATAACAACGAAGTTTCAAATATCGAAAAGAGGGTTTTGTCAAATTAGTAAAAACAATTAAAATAAAGAGAAAATTGAGTATGGGGGAAAGTTCATGGGGTGTTACTGCGATTTATGTTGACGTAAATCAATGCTACATTCTTTCGATATGAAAAATCTCAAAATAATGGTAACTAGATGAAGTTTTAGGTGAAAGTAAATTCACTCTCGGGAAACATACACCATATCAAATGGGTTCTCTAGGACACCCACTCGTCTAATAAAGACCAGTCGATGCCTTATCAACACCCTCTCTTTTCGATGAAGATTGCTTTGATATAGGACTAAGGCTCACCCTCTTGGGATGATCCTCATGTCGCCCCACTTCTTAGGACATCAATCTACCGGTCGTGATTTCGCGACCTTTGTCTAGAGAAAGCCGAAAACACATGGGTGGTTTTATGTTTGCAACTACAAATCCATTAAATTAATCCACAACCACTAGGTTAAATTACCATTAAAATGCATCTTATCCTATCAGAAAGAAAGACCCAACATTAATATCAACACATATTTATTAAATCACACCCCAATAATGGGGGGTTTTAGCGACATATCAATCCAATAATCAAATAAAACTAAAATGATAAACAAATCAAATGGGTAAAATAAATTAAACCTTAATTTTATCAAAGAAAGAAGATGGTGAAGACCCACTTGCGATTTGATACAGAAGAACTTCTTTCTTCAAGTCTCCCACAAAAGTCTCTCTAAATTAAAGAGAAAACACCAAACCTAAAGTTCTAAAAGTGAAACTTGACAATAATGTTCGGACTCAACAAAAATAATAACTAAGTCTAGTATTTACAGTTTTCAAATATAGGGCTGGCGGATCCGTTCGGCAAATTTAGTTTTTAATCGCCGAGTGATTTGGTGAATTTTTCTTTTGATAATTTATCACCGATTGTGCTTTGCCTTTATCGTTTATGCGTACTGTAACATTGGGCGGAATAACTCTGCCTCGCAGAACTATTTGGCGAAGCGCAGACTGCTCCTTTTAATCACCTTCTAAATCAACTTCCTTCAAGGGTTCGCTTGTTGGAACAAAGGGCGAAGTGTCTCTATTCATCAAATCACCAAGCGTGGTTGGCGATTCTCAGGCTTAAACATTAGATCTTTTACATCCTTGTTATTCACAATTTGCCCCTAAGTATCCATTCTTACAATAAAACTCTAAATACTTGAAATTTGAGAGTTTCATCAGATATTGAGATAGAATAAGAATTTTAGGACACTATTTTCATTGAAATAAGGCTCAAATGAGTCCAATATGAGTACTCATCAACAATAACATCAACAAGTTTGAGAGGGTAGAAGGGGAACTAATTCATGGAACTTGTCTGAGGTATCAAAAATTACTATTACTATTTCCTACTCATGGGCTGCCTGGTGGTGTGATACTTCAGTATTTTCACAAGAGGTTTGACTAATTAATCAAAGGAGTGTCTGACCAATTGTATCAAAGAGGAATCATTTCAGGTAGCCTCGTCCCTCGTTGATGAAATGACAAAGCTAAATCAAGCATAGTAAGCTCAAGAGGAGAGAGTTTCCTAGCTTTTTCTTTAGGATGACGCAAGAGAAACATGATAAAGAGAAAGAGAGGGATCAAAATATTGGAAAGATGCTGTCCCAAATGGAATTTTACAAAAACTAATGCTAGAAAATGTGGGTTAACCCGTAGAAGTAAGGAGAGTGTGGAGACTTGAAGAGGGTTCCCATCAAAGATACATTAAGGCGGGTGGGACTCAAGGTGGGAACTTACATAAAGAAAAAGGGCAAAGGTGTTACCATTAATATTGGAGTGAACAAAAGAACTCTTGGGGGAGATAAGAGAGTCATGAAGAGTACAAGATAAATCAAGTAACAATCCAAGATTGAAGGGCAGTTCAAATAACTTAAGGGTGGATGAATTATTGTCACGTAACCTACAAAAGGTTGAAGCATAACATGATATGTTTAAATAGATGAAATCTGATTTCTCATCATTGAATAACATAGTCAATTCTTATGCTCACACAATCAAACAACTTGAGGATAAAATAGGCTAAGTTTTTAATAATTGGAGCCTCAAATGTTTGCAGGGGTGAGGCTTAATGTGCAACAACTTTGAGGAACGAATGTGACAAATATTTGTTAGTTGTTACTCGTACTAGAGAAATGGTGTGTAGTAGTATAAAGGGTAATGATGGGGTGAAATATCATCAAGAAGATAAAGATACTTACGAGGAGAAGAATTCCATTCAAGCAGCAGAAAGTAATATCCTCAAAGAGATGGAGGAAATTAATTACAAAAGCACCATCGAAGTGTAATGAAAAAAGTACAGAAAAGGGCACCTTAACTCCAAAGATTATTTAACCTCTTCCAAAAATAGATCCTCCATTTCCAAAACATCTCAAGAACAAAATGAGGATCAGAAGTTCCTGCCAATATTCAAGACACTTTTCTATAAATCTACTATTTTTGGAAGCATTATTGGAGATTTTAGGTTAGGCCAAATCAATGAAAGAGTTCGTCACCCAGAAAAGAAGCATGAACATCGAAAGAATCAAAGTTTCTCATAATTGTAGTTCCATTATTACTTGCGAGATGATTAAAATTTAACAAAATTTGACGGAATTTACCATCCCATGCACTATCAGTATGCTTCAATTTTCTAAAGCTATATGTGAACCAAAATCCCCTTCTTGGGTTTATTCTTGCGAGACCAAAGTTCAAGGGTATGATGAAGTTGTAGCTGCTCTGTATGGATTAGGTGGATACTCAATGAACACATTGAAGTGAGGCAATGATCTTAACAATCAAAAAATCCACCCGCTAAACCATTCATGGAGGAACAACCAAAGCTTGAGTTGAAAGTCATATCTGCTCATCTTCGATATACATTCTTGGGAGCAAATAATAATTTTGCATATAATAGTTGCAACGGACTTGATTTAATGGAAAGTTAAATAAATTCATTATTTGTTTAGAAGTTATATCAAGGCTATCTTATAGACTATCGCTGCCATTTTGCAAAGTCCATTTGGCACTTTCACTCACAATATTAAATTTATAGTGAGTGCGAACCGAGTGTCGAGCATCAAAAGAGATTAAACCCACCAATGCAAGAGGTTGTGATAAAATAGATAATCAAGTGTTTGGGTGAATGTGTGATCTACCATATTGGGAATAGCAAATGGGTGAGTCCCGTGCATTGTATACCCAAAAAAAGTGGCATCATGATAGTCCCAGATGAGAAAGGGGAACTTGTTTGTATAAGACTTTAGCCGGATGGAGGGTATGCATGGACTATTGGAAGTTGAACTCATAGACAAAAAAATCTCATTTCCCAAGACTTTTATGGATGAAATGCTCGATTGGCTTATAGAGCGTGGATTGTATTTCTTCTTGGATTGTTATTCCAGGGATAATAAAGTCTCGATTTCATCAGAAGATCAAGAAAGAACCACTTTCAATTGTGCATGTGGTACTTTTTCTTTCAAAAGGATGCCTTTTGAGTTGTGTAATACCCCAAGAACGTTTCAACGTTTCGAGTTGTCTATGTTTGTTTATATGGTAGAATATTCGATGGAATTCTTCATGGATGACATCTTAGTGGTGGATGGTTCTTTTGAAACATATTTGTCACACCTTGGGCAGGCTTTCGAAATATGTGTAGAAACCCATTTAATCTCATATTCGCAGAAATATCGCATCTTGGTTAGGCAAGGTGCAACATCTCGTAACTCATAATAGCCAAGAATAAGTTAGAAAACTAAAATTTATCATTTATGGAAAGAATGGAAAAAATTTAGAAAATTTAATTAGGGTAGAAAGTGTGTTTTTGGTCATTTTCATATGGTCATAACTTCTAGATTAGGATCAGTTAGAGTCAATTGTTTATATGGTTGGAAAGCCCTTGGATGATCTTTCCAAAGCCACTGAGTTTTGCATTTTCAATATCATATGAGGGACATATGACTATCGGAAGTTGGCTGTTGGATTGAGAAAATTCCAATTTGGATTTGGGTAAGGGTAAAGTAGTATCTTCACCCTACTATTTCATTTTTAAACCTAAAGGTTTAATAGGGGTAAAATGAAGCCTTAAGTCAATTTCAAAAAAATTCGAATACACCTAGGGATGGAGAAAAGAGAAGAAGGAGAAAGGAGAAAATGCCAAGAATTCATCAAGAACACCAAGATATTCAAATGGAATTTTCTAGGGGTGATCCCTATAAGGTATGTGAGATCTTTCTGTGCTGGGCTATTTCACCCACACACCAATTTGCTCAATTCAGCGAAGTTTGAATATATTGAATGATGAACATTCAAGTTCTTAATGAACAATGATAAATTCTTGTTGGATGAGTTATAGTTTGTTTAGTTGATTGGATTCATGTTTCGTGGTTTTTTTCTAGGTCCAATCTATTGGGTATTGAGTTTATTAGTGATCCTGAATGATTGGGGTAAGATCCATGGAAGTTTAGAGTTTACAGATGAAAAACGGAAAAGAATAGTCGGAGGTCCCATCTGATAGACCCTGAGACGCCGCGCCTACAAAATCCCCTCAGGACAGTCTCTATCTTTCAGGGCCTAGCGTTCCGCACCAGCCACAGCCTCTCAGGACAGCCTCTGTCCATTAAGTTATGGCGCCCTGCGCCTCATAGAGCACCAGGGTTGTTTGGAGACCCTGTTCTTTCCCCATCTTTTCCCCAAGTAATGTACCCATTCTTCTTAGTTTATTCCAAAACACTAAGGTAGATATAACATCATGAAATCATCCATAAGCATTAGATCATGAACCTTGAATCCATAATTCAATTCAAGGAAAGTTAGGACCAAAGTCAAGGAAGTTAAGAAGTCAACTCTAAAGCTATGAAGTAAGTTAAAGTAGAGTTTTTTAAAGTTTACAAGAGTCTTATTTAAACATTTTACTTCATTTTAAGGCTCAAGTTTCAAGTTAAATAAAGAGTAAAAGGTGAAGTCTTTCCTTCAAAGATGTATAAAGGAACTAGTATTCCTAAAGAGTTGATTAAGATCAAGAGTTTCAAGTCAAGTAAAGAGTAAAGTGTTGAGTTCATTTCTCAAAAGATATAAGGGAAGTAAATATTCCCTAGAAACTTTATAAATATTTTCTCATTTAAGTTGTGAGGAAACTAAGAATTCCCAAATGATTTTTGAACAAGAAAAAGGAACAGTGATTCCAAGAGGGCTTTTTAATGCTAAAAGTGTTGAGCAAATTATCTCAAATCAAATGAAGGAAGTTATTTTAAAAGAATGACATAATGTATATTTTGGGAGTAGTATTGAGGACCGATGTGGGGATGAGAGTCCATAATAACTCATGTCTTCATGTAAACCATTTAGCCATCATGGGTATTAACGGAAAATAATTTTTAGGTCCACTAAGTTGAGGAGTTCTATGCGACGGCAAACTATAGAACAGTTCTGGTAGGGTGGGCGAGATGATGTATCACCACTAATGCTCATAGTGGTGCTCGTCAGTTAGAGAACTCCCAGTGAACTATATTACTTTCATATATAAGTAAAGTTGAGTTTGCTATTACTTTTTCTTTTATGAGCTATGTTACTTTACTGTTTTACTAGCTTTTTATAGATCGCATGTGTTTTAAATTGCTTTATATACAAATAATGAGTTAAATATTTCTTGAGTTGAGCAATGAGAAGGTAAGTTCATCTTATTCCCCTAAAACATAAATCGTCCTTTAGCATTCGAACTCGCATACTCGTACATTAAATGTACTAATGCCAGTTGGTCTCATAGTCTTATGATGCAAATGCAGGTAACCAGGATGTGCATCCAGCGCATCATTGATCCAATTTGATCTCTAAAAGTCAGTGTTGAGCCTCCTTGCGTTCTAGAGGATCCTTTTTATACTTTCTAGTCTTTCTATTTTAGAATGTTGTGGGGTCTATCAAGCATTCATCAAAGTATTTCTAAAAGCTTCATAGACGGATAGTAAGTAGTTCAGTTGAGTCTCTTTTATTTCAGAGATTATATTTGAGACTTGAGTTCCATTTTGGCGAAGACGTTAATTTCAGTTAATTATGGGAATGTTCTTGTTTTACTATTGAGTTAAGTCTTCTGCTGAGTTAAGTAAGCCAAGCCAAGGGTTTGCTCAAGGACAGCAATGGTCTTTGGGTGCCGGCCACATCCAGGGTGTAGGTTTGTAGCGTGACAATCTTGTTATCAGATCATAGAGTTCAAGAGTCCTACGGATCTATGAAGTTGTATATGTAGAGTCTTAGTCATCGGTGTGAAGCACAACAGATCTATGATTAAGAGGCTTTGACATTTATGAATTTCTTCACTTCTTTCACATTTTTTTTCTCTCGTTACAGTTTATCTCTTAAAAGTTGTCCCCTAATTCGTGTTTGCGCGTGTTTTAGGTCGTCATGCCTCGACGAAGAGAAGTCAGAGGTCGACCCACTAGAAGGAATGTTGAGGAACCAAAGGTACCTAATGCAAACAATGTGCAACCTCAAGAGTCACCAATGATGAGTTCCACGAGGCTATCCGAATGCTAAGCAAAGTGGTGAGTAACCAAGTTGGGCAAAAAAGGGGAGAACGACAAGAAGAGGATGACACTTCGAGGATTTGGGAGTTCTAGAGATTAAATCCCCGAGGATTTTCTATTTCAAGCACTACTGAGGATCCGGAAAACTTTATGGAAGAGTTGAATAAGGTGTTTATGGTGATGCATGTGGATGATAATGAAAGGGTTGATCTAGATGAATATCTACTGAAGAATTTATCTAGGACTTGGTTCTACTAGTGGAAGGAGATCAGAGATGAGGATGCACCACATTCAAGTTGGTCTTGTTTCGATGAGGCCTTCTTTCACCGAGAACTGAAGGAGGCAAAGGTACGGAGTTGCTTACTCTGAAGCAGGAATCCTTGTGTGTTAATAAATATGGGTTGAAATTCACCCAATTGTGTCGCTATGCCCCTGATATGGTTAAAGATATGAGGAGAAAAATGGGTTTGTTTGTCGTTGGTCTAGGTCATGTATCTAATATTAAGGGCAGGGCGGAAATGCTTATTGGGAACATGGACATATCCCGATTATGATTAATGGGTTATGTGCAACATGTTGAATAAGAGAAGCAGAGGGAAAGAGAGTATTACAAGAACAAGAAATTTAATACTGGGAATGAATCTACATGAAAAAGTTTGTTCAAATTGATCAGAATTTCTGAAAGATAAACGGCATGAACCTTCATCTGCTAGTGCATCTGCACGCAGAAACAGATATGAGTATAATGGCCAAAATTTTCAGAACTTCAAGGCTAGGAAAGACCAGTCCCAAGGCAGTTTGGTACAAGGAAGAATTTATACTTATACATGTGCTAAGTGTTGTAAGAACCACCCTGGTAATTGTCGTGATGGCCTGGAAGGTTGCTTTATGTATTGCAAAAGGCTCACTGCATTAGAGAGTGCCATAAGGATAAGCAAGGCAGTGGAAATCCAACAATAGATTTTAATCTTCATCAGTTTCTCCACCATACAGGGCTACGCGTAGAGAAGCCACTAGACGACAAGAGCAAGAGAATTCACCATATGTTGTCACGGGTATGATCATAGTGTTTACTTATGATGTCAATTCTTTGTTAGATCCAGGAGAAAGTTTATCTTTTGTAACTTCTTATGTTTCAAATGAGTTTGAGATTCTTCCTGCGAAACTTTGTGAACCTTTCGGTGCATCTACCAATGTTGGAGAGTCTCTATCAATCACAAGAACACCATGGCTGACCTAGAGGAGTTAGACATGGTAGATTTTGATGTCATTCTAGGTATGGACTTGCTCCATGCTTGTTACGCGTCAATAAATTGTAAAACTCAAGTTTTTAAGTTTCAAATTCCTAACGAGTCAGTATAGAGTGAAGTAGTAGCTCAGCAGTACTAAGGGTAATTTTATTTCATTCCTTAAGGTGCGGAAATTAGTTTCAAAGGGGTGTATCTATCACCTAGTCCGAGTTAATGACTCAAGTACCGAGGTACCTTCCCTTCAGTCAGTTCCTTTAGTAAAAGAGATTCCAAAAGTTTTTCATAATGATATACCTAGAGTCCCTTGAGAGAGAGAGATAGACTTTGGCATATATATCATTCTAAATACTCTTTCTATCTCTATTCCACCATATAGAATAGCACTAGTAGAGTTAGAAGAGGTGAAAGAGCAGTTGAAAGATCTGTTAGATAAATATTTTATTTGACCAAGTATCACACGTTGGGTGCTCCGGTCTTATTTGTGAGAAAGAAAGATGGTTCCCTTAGGAAGTGTTTAGACTACCGTCAATTCAATAAGGTGATCATCAAGAATAAATATCCTCTTCCAACTATAGATGATATTTTTGACCAACTTCAGGGTGCCACCTGTTTCACGAAATTAATCTCAGATCTGGCTACCATCAGTTAAGAGTTAGAGATGTGAGATTCCAAAGACAACCTTCAGTACCAGATATGGACATTATGAGTTTTTGCTCATGTCTTTTGGGTTGACAAATACACCAACAACATTCATGGATCTTATGAACAGAGTCTCCAAGCCTTATTTAGATATGTTTGTTGTCGGCTTTATTGCTAAAATACTAATCCATTAAATGAATGAAGAACATCATGCTAGTCACCTAAGGATAGTACTTTAGACTTTTAAAGAAAAAGAGTTGTTTGCCTTGTTCTCCAAGTATGAGTTTTGGCTTAAGTCTCTGAAATTCTTGGGTCACATAGTTTTTGTTGATGGGATTACAATTGTTTCCCAAAAGATAGAAGCACTTCAGAATTGGCCTAGACCCACGTCTCCAACAGATATTAGGAGTTTTTTGGATTTGGCTGGCTACTATAAAAGGTTTGTCGAGGAGTTTTAATCTATCTTGTCTCCTTTGACCAAGTTGAATCAGAAGACAATAGAGTTTCAATGGTCTGAAGCTTATGAGAAAAGCTTTGAGGAACTGAAAAAGAGGTTGACTGCTCATCCGGTCTTACCTTACAAGAAGGTACTCAAGGTTTTGTGGTGTACTGTGATGCATCAAGAGTTGGTTTGGGTTGTGTGTTAATGCATAAAGGCAAGGTCATAGCTTATGCCTCTAATTAGTTGAAAGTTCATGAGATGAACTACCAAACCAATGACTTAGAGTTGGTTGTTGTGGTTTTCTCCTTGAAGAAATGGTTTCACTATTTGTACGACGTTCATGTGGATATATCCACTGACCATAAGAGCCTACAATACCTGTTCACCCAGAAGAACCTCAACCTCATACAAAGGAGGTGGTTAGAATTAGTAAGGGATTATAATATGAGTATTATTTACAACCCAGGTAAGGCTAATGTGTTTGCTAATGCCTTGAGCAGGTTATCCATGGGGAGTACCGCCTATGTTATGGAAGAAAAGAGGGAGTTAGCTTAAGATGTGCACAGATTGACACACCTGGTTGTCTGACTTATACATTACACACAAAGAGGGATAGCGGTGACAAATGGTGCTGAATTATCACTAGTGTCTGAGGTGAAATAAATGCAAGACCAAGACCCCATTTTGTTTAATTTGAAGGATAACGTTCATAAGCAAAGAGTATTGGCTTTTGAACAAGGGGAAGATGGTCTGATGAAGTACAAAGGTAAGTTGTGTGTACCTAGGGTGGATGGACTCTAAGAGAGGATCATGGAGGAGGCTCATAATTGAAAATACTCTATTAATCAAGGTTCCACCAAGATGTACCATTATTTGAGAGAGGTATATTGGTGGGAAAGTATGAAGAAAGACATCGTTCAGTTTGTTGCCAAGTGACTGAATTTCCAGCAAGTGAAAGTAGAGCACTAAAGACCTAGAAGTTTGGTCCAAAATATAGAACTTTCAGAATGGAAGTGGGAGTATGGACTTAGTCACAGGATTGCAAAGGTCTCACAGGCATCATGATTCTATTTAGGTAATTGTCAGTAGAATGACAAAATCAGCCCAATTTCGCCGGTAATGACTACCTATTCGGACAAGGATTATGCTAAGTTGTACATTGAAGAAGTGGTAAGACTTCATTTAGTTCCTATCTCCATTATTTCAGATAGAGGTGCACAATTTACTGCTCAGTTCAGGATGTCTTTCTAGAAAAGTTTGGGTTTAAAGGTGAACTTAAGCACGACTTTTCAACCTTAGATGGATCGACAAGTAGAGCGTACTATCAATACTTTAGAAGACATGTTGAGTTTTTGTGTGATTTATTATGAAGGGAATTGGGATGATCACATACCTCTCGTTCAGTTCGCTAACAACAACAGTTACCATTCGAGCATCCAAATGGCTCCATATGAAGCTCTTTATGGGAGAAGATGCAGATGTCCTATTGGGTGATTTGATGTTTGTGAAGCAGGGTTTATAGGATCATATCTAGTTCATAAAGCTATGGAGAAGGTAAAAGTGATTCATGAGATATCGAAAACGACACATAGTCACTAAAAGTCCAACACGGATGTTAGGAGAAGGTCGTTAGAGTTTGAGGTGAATGATTGGGTGTATCTTAATGTTTCACCCATGAACGGTGTAATGAGGTTTGTTAAGAAGGGGAAACTTAGTCCCTGGTATATTGGTCATTACAAAATCTCCAATAGAGTTGGCAATGCAGCTTATGAGTTGGAGCTACCCTAAGAGTTAGCAGCGGTTCAGCTGGTATTCCATATTTCTATGTTGAAGAAGTTCGTTGGTGATATTTCATTGATTTTACCAATTGAAAATATTGGTATTAAGGATAGTTAATCCTATGAAGAGATTTAGGTTCAAATTTTGGATCGTCAAGTTTGAGAGTATAGCACTCTGAAAAATCTATGACATAGTCTATAGCCTCACATGATGAAATAATACTTAAAACATTGTTTCTAATCCTAAAAAAATTTACTGCAACTAATTAGGAAATGTTAGAGTCAGAACGTTAAAACACAGCCATGGCGTCCGGAGAATTGTAAAATGTGTGATACTGTTCCTTGACATGTTTCATTAGGTTTTAAGAGTTGGAATTTAATTAAAAAATGGTAAATATGTGTTATATATATATAATAGTGTGTTTAGTTTTGAAACATCTAGAACGACTCCCCAAGGACCACACTAAGTGTTCTTGGAGAGGACCCTTCCATTTGACCCAAAACTGCCATTTGGGACACTGTGCATCCACGAGCCAAATGACTAGCCGTCATTTGATCGATGCTCCATCGATGGCTTCATTGGTAGACAATTAGAAATTTTCCCAAAATTTCCAAAAATATCACTCTCTGATCGAAACAACAGACCAGCAGGACGATCCGTGATCCAGACGATGGATCGTAGGTTGGAGTCTCATCATTTGGCACCTAGTCGACTGCAAAGTTTTTAAGTTAGGGATTTAATTAGTTAATTAGATAGGTGATTAATTAAGTTTCCATTGGTGGTTAATTAGTTAGTTGTGGGACTATGTAAAGAATAACCCTCATTAAACGAACCTAACACGCCATATTGTCTCAAACCAAATTCTCTACAACTTCTTTCTAGTTTCTCTCTATTCAAAACTCCATTGAAGAACAACGTCAAGAATCACTAGGGCTTCCAGGCTTCATATTTTCTCCATAAAACACTAAGGAAACCTAAGGTATCAAATGTATTTACTCTTGGGATGTCTTTCCCCAGGAGGCTCTTGAAAATTGGTTTCTAATGAAGTCGAAAATATGGATTTTCTCCAATTTCGAAATTGATCTTTTAAATTGATTTGATGTTGGTTTACTTTGATTATTATTGATATATTATGATTTAATATTGGTTAATTTTTGTATTTATTAGTCTTTGACCTAGTTCTATGGAAGAATTCGTGATTGAACCCTATTCCCCTATCCCTAGGTTATGAATTGAGGTTGAATGGATTAGTAATGATACAATTGACTTAGTTCTTGTATAAATTACTATTATATGAAGTTATTAAGTTGATTTATGTATGAATATGGTTGTATTGAATATAAGATCTTGAAGAAGGCTTATGAAGGCTATGTGGTAAGACTTTGTGATCTTGGGTTCACGACATATCTCCTAGTTCCTCAACTATGTTGCCTCCATAGGAATACTAGCTAGTGGATCCAACCTAGAATGTTATATTCATGTTCTTGTTCTACCTTGGCAAGTAGACCACTTCATTTGGTGTAGGGTTTCATGACACCAGATTCCATGTTTAGCTCACATGGTCTATGTCTATTAAGGCGATTGTTGTCGAAAGTAAAATGGAAGTAATAAAGTGAACACTAATTAGGGTGACTTAAGGGGTTCTACTTAGTGTAGGTAGGGGTATGTGACTCTACTTATATATGACACAAGTTGACCTTGACAGAAGTCCTAGGAGGTTGTCCTTATGTACTTTGATATGGATGAAATGTATATGATGACTTTACATATTGATGATACTCTATGATGAAAATGTTATTGGTCTAAATTGATATATATGATGAAGAAAATGCATGATATGAAGATATATAGAATGTAGACATTGCTTTTGATCCTTTGTCAGGTTTACTTGATTGTGTGGGGTTATGGGGCATCATATAAGCGTTTCACTTGTAGGCTTTGGAAAGGGTTGTGAGTAAGGTCTTAAAAGATATCATGTTATGAACTCTTGTGCATGAATTGTTGCGATGACATTATGTATGACATCATGTTATGAGCTCTTGTACATAAATTGTTGCGATGACATTATGTGGGAGTTATTATGTTTATGTGATCTTAATATGATGACATTTATGTCGATATGACCTTACATTGATGATATACATGTTAACTTGACTTTATGATGATGTTAGTCTTTTGTTGAATATGCACTTATCTTAAGTGATGTTATGTCTATTGCCTTGTATATGTTGTTAATTGTGCATAAAGGCTTCTAAAAGTGACTTAGCATGGTTTTGAACTAAATGTCATTTTAAGCATGATTTCAATGGCTTCACTTGCATATGTTTCCATACTTACTACATGTGGTTGTACTAACCCATATTCTTTCCCTTTTCCCAAACAATGTAGGTTCTGGCCATTGAAGTTTAGAAGGCCACTTTGCAAGAAGACTTGGACTATTTCCCTAAGTATTGGTAGGTCCTCAATGTTTGGGGATGTTACCTTTTCACTATTCTATCTATGAAGTTGTTATGTCTAAGAAAATATTTCATTCATCTATCTTCAGACTATTGATGTAAGACTATATGTGGCTCTTTGTATTAAAGTATGTGCTATGCCAAAATGTTGTAATACTCTTTAAATGGTTTAATGTGATACAATAATATTATTAGACTATTTTCTGTGTGTTGGTTATGTTGTCTAAACGAGAAGCCTATGTAAGCTTTACAAAGAGAGGAGTCTATGTAAACTCCATATATGATATGTGAGAGGTCTATGTATACCTTAATATGTAAAAAACTTTTAATTTTTTGCATTTCTACCTATTATATGTTATGCTGAATGCTAAGTGCTTACCTAAGTCCTCTCCGAGAATGGCGATGTCGATTACATCTAGGGTGTGCTCCCTGATCGTGACAAACTTTACATCAGAGCATGAGGTTGAAATAATCTTATGATTCATGTATCACTAAAACATGTCCACGTAGAGTCTTTTTCATGGGTGTGAAGCGTGCACACTTATCAATGAGAGGTATGTGACACTTAGGATTTCTAACTTATTTGTAATTTGAGATTATGGCTCAAAAGTGGTAACTCTATATGTCTTTTTAACTTTTGATCCTTTTTTGTGGATATAGGAGATGACTATGAGAAGGGAAGCCGCAAGGAGAGTGGAGGAAGAGTTGGCAAATACAGGAGTTCCTCCGCAATACAACCAAGCCCCTCTACTAGGCATTCAGGTGCCTCTACAAGACCAAGATCCAGTCATTCCTCCACCCATGACAGATGGAGATATAAGGTCAGATTTTCTAAGTTCGGCCCAAGCTATGACTACCCAGTCAAAGGGGTAGCTACAGGAGTGAGTTCTAATGAGAATGTCGAGCTAGCCTCCTATCAACGCAAGGATTTGGCTCAAACTTTGTATACCCAATGGAGAGACAATAAGGCTTTGAGAGCGGGTCCTATAACTTGGGAGGTGTTTAGAAGGGCTTTTTTTGATAGGTTCTTCCCAAGGGAGAAAAGGAAGGCAAAAGTGGAAGAATTCATCAACCTTCATCAAGTAGGTATGAGTGTGGAAGATTACTCCTTCAAGTTCACTAAATTGTCCAAGTATTCTCCTTCCTTGGTCTAATCCTCGGGATGAGATCAGCCACATTGTGACAAGAGTGTCATATGATCTTGTTGATGAGTGTCATTCGGCGATGCTTCATGATAATATTGATATTTCTCATTTGATGGTTCATGCTCAAAAATTTGAAGATACTAGAGTCAAGAGGAAGAATAGGGAGTTTAAGAGAGTCAAGTCTTCAGACGGAGGTGCTTCCAAGGGTAGGCTTGAAATTCAAGACAAGCTTAGGTTCAAGAAGACGGTCTCCTACCAAGTTCCTTCTGATTTCTCTAAGGCTAACAAGGATAGGGTGTCTAACCTAAGTCCCAAAAGGGAAGAAGTAGAAATTCAACTAGTGAGAAACCTACTTGTGCAGGTGTGTAAGATGTATAGGAGTGAATGCTTGGTGGGAACGGCTAATTGCTTTGGTTGTGAAAAAGAAGGCCATAATGTTGGGGATTGTCCTAATGTGAGGACTTAATATAAAGGTAGTAGTCAAGTTCAAGAAAGTGGTCCTAGTTTTGATGCTCCAAAAAGGAACCATAACTATGCTCTCCATTCTATGGGTGAGCAAAAAGAATCTTCCGATATGGTCACCAATACAAGTCTTCTCTATTGATGTTTATGTTTTACTTGACCCCGGTGCTACTTTATATTTTGTAACTCCTCTTGTAGCTAAAAACTTTGATGCTCTACCCAATATTCTAGTTGAACCTTTTTTGGTTAATACCCCAGTGGGCGACTCCATTGTGGTTAGGAAAGTCTCTAGGAGTTGTCCTATATCTATGCCCAATAGTACATGGGTGCATTTGATAGAACCAGATATGGTTGATTTTGATATCATCTTGGGAATGGATTGGTTGCATGCTTATTTTGATTTCATTGATTGTAGAACAAGGGTAGTTAAATTCAATTTTCCCAATGAACTCGTCTTAGAGTGGAAGGGGGTAACTCAATTCCTAGAGGTCGTATCATTTCTTGTCTAAAAGCTTTTACAATGATCTGTAACGAGTGTCTTTACCATATTATAAAGTTTAAGGATTTTTAGTACGACATTCCTTTTTTAGAGTCAATCCCCGTAATGAAGGATTTTCCAGAAGTCATTCCCAATAAATTGCCCGGAATTCCTCCCTAACGGGAAATAGACTTTTGTATTGACTTATTACTGGACACGAAGCCTATTTTAATCCCTCCATACCGGATTGCTCCGGCCGAGTTGAAAGATCTAAAACGTCAACTGAAAGACTTATTAGACAAGGGTTTCACAAAGACTAGTATTTTACCATGGGGAGATCCGGTGTTGTTTGTTAAGAAGAAGGACGGGTCCCTTAGGATGTGCATTGATTATAATCAACTCAATAAGGTCACCATTAAGAACAAGTATCTTCTCTCTCTTATTGACGACTTGTTTGATCAAGTCTAATGGGCAAGCTACTTTTCTAAGATTGATTTTAGTTTGGGGTATCACCAACTAAGGGTTATAGGTAAGGTTGTACCCAAAACGTCTTTCCAAACTAGATATGGTCATTATGAGTTCCTAGTGATGTCTTTTGGTCTCACAAATTCCCTGCGTGACTTTTATACACCTTGTGAATAATGTTTTCCAAAATTATTGGGATTCCTTTGGGATTGTCTTCATTGATGATATTTTGGTATATTGAAAGAGTGAGGGTGAACATATAGACCATTTGAGAGTCGTATTGCAAGTTCTAAAGGAACACCAACTATTTTCCAAGTATAGTAAGTGTGACTTTTGGTTCAGATCGGTGGCGTTTCTTGGTGATATAATCTAATGTGAGGGTATAGAGGTCGATCCGAAGAAAACCAAAGCTGGCATGACCAGGGTCTAGACCGTAGCCAAAATCGGCGTCATTGACCTCACAGAGGTCGCATACAAGCGTACTTACGTCATCATTACATTCGTTCGGTTAATTTTAGCGGAAAATTTGAAAATTTTTGTTTTGTTTGAAGTGTACATAGACTTCATAGTTATAGAATGCATACGCGTATGAAGAAGCTCATTACTCATGTGTATCAACCATCTAATAAAGGATCATTCAATCTTGAAATAATAGTCTTATAGCATAAGAAACAATTGCCAAAATGGCACCATTACATAAGTCCGAACCAAATAGGAAAGAAATACTAGTGGAACATGCTACACTAGCCTAAACCTATTACTAATCTAGAAACATAACGGCAGGCATCCTCGAATGCATGAGGACCTACTAGGTTCGGATGAAAAGCTCTGATGTCAGAAAAGCTGCAAGGAATGTCTTCAACACCCTCCTGAACCTGCACCTAAAATAGTATAATGTATAGGATTAGTACACAAGTGTACTAAGTATAGCTGTATGCAAGTACACACAAAGGACATGCCTGATTAAGAATAGCTCTCTCCTAACGATATGAATTATGGAAAGCCAAGTCAGCTGGACTTGCCAAATTAGATTAGGAAAGTCATGCTATGAGAGTAACATGCATCGTCATTCTTTTCATATTGCACCCAACACATAACATATATCATATAGCACATACATATATCACATATCATTCGTTTATATACCATGAGACCTTGGAATCACGGAATTAACATTAGGACTCCCCAAATGAGGGCTCAACAAATGGGACCTTAACTTGGGATGCTTCTTTAGAAAACACAGAGTCTGCTTCTTTCATTCATACGTACGTCACATTATTCATTTCATTCATTCGTAGGCTCATATAAACACCAGCTATACCTAGGATGAAGTTTAACACTCTCATCGGGATCATGAAGTGCAATGACCAAGAATGACCTAATGTCATTACCTAACTCTGATTTCACCTCCTGATTGACTTGCACATACATCTTCAGTATCATTCATTTTATTATCTTTTATACTTTGAGGAACTTCAACTTTAACCGACATAGATCATGTGAGCAGCATTATATTCGGTGTCCTCCCCACACCGAAAAGAGGTATAGTCACTGGCCAAGGTGAAACAAAAACATCCCTAGCTCTCTTAGGTGGAAAACCACTGGCTAGTTCCTTATGTTGGCAGAATAGTTCAAAGACTAGGAGATTTAGGGAGATCCATACCACCCTTGGTGGACAGTCTCATCTCATGAGAATTACGTGAACCTCTTCCCTTCCCGAAAGTAGGCATCACTACTCATAGCTAGCCTATCGGTGCTCCTTTTAGAGTTCCTATTTAAATTCATCTCATACATCATCAAAGCTTGCTTCTAGTAAGAGGTAGTCATAGCTCATTAGATGATTTATCCTCTATTCTTTATGTATTAACTGTGAATTGTCCTTACACTTACATATAGAGTGTGATTGAGACTTGTCTATTAATATTCAACACTCTCTTAGTTGAGCACTTTTGGTAACCTTATATTGGCATAGGTACATCTTGTCTCACTTAAACGAGCCTCACATTGCGGTGCCATTCTTTTCTTTCTTAACATCTTTTCATTTCATCTTTATTCACCTTTCATTATTTGTTCATCGGTTAACATAGATATGCTCTATTAGAAATTGCATTTAGTGACATTTGCATTTTAGGCGTAGATGCAGCTTGTCTCACTTGCACTAGCCTATCGTCATGTAGTCACTCTTTTCTTTACATATTAACTATGAATTCATTCTTAACACTTTGTTTTGGAATATGCTTGAGACTTGACTCTACATCATTCTACACTCCCACAGGTGAGTACGCTTTGTAACATTTACTTAGGCTTGGTTGAGACTTATCTCACAATTCATCTTAGCCTCTTATCATGTTATCACCATTTTCATTAGCATCATAATATAATACAATTACTTACCTCATTACGTGAATGTTCATTTCTTAATCTTACCATTTACTCATGGTAATACCCATTTTGGGTTACTCATATTTGGCTAAGTGTTTCATGATAATCAATGTATATGTTGTGTAAGACTTATGCATTTTATACATTCAGCCAAGGGACCCAAGTTCAATCCCTAGTGGTTGCGTTTTATTAAATTATAGTCTCACAATTGTAGCCAAGAGGACCCATATTTGAATCCCTGGGGCAACACTTTATTTTTTATTATTTAAATTACTAAGTGTCTCCATAAATTCGGCCAAGAGGATCTGAGATCGAAGGCCACTTTATTTTTAATTATTTAAATTACTAAGTGTCTCCATAAATTTGGCCAAGAGGATCTGAGATCGAATCCTAGTGGCCTTCGAACTCCTTGGGCAGCACCTTATTTTTTTTATTTATTTTATTTTGGTGTGAGATTTATGTATCTCACACCCTTGTCCAAGGAGCCAAGTTCGAGCCCCTTCACTATTTTCTTTTTATTTTATTATAAGGATTCTTTCAATGAGCCGGGTTCGAATCCCCTCTCTCTCCCTATTTTCTTTTCTTTTAATTTAAGGCTTCTTCTTTTAGTTCTAGGACCTTAAGGTCATCGAGATTCACCCCCAAATGGAAGCAACTATTTCCCTTCATCCATACTAGTGACAAGCCTAACCCATGTTCCATTAAAATATAATTTTAATTCACTTTCTTGCACTTAGTCTAGACGTTTAACTCATAGTTTTACATATACTTTTAAAAAATTCAATAAGGACTTTACTTTCACTTTCTTATAATAAACATCACAAATTCTTTTTGCATGTTAAACACAAAGCACTTCATATCACATGATTTACCATTTTCTTCAAGTGAACCATAACAATACAAATTACGGAAAATCTGCATGTTGGTGCACATATTACATTCAATATTCGGACGTACTTAACAATTCAAAAACAGTCCGAAATACACACATTTCACACAATCACAATTAGTACTAAAATCATCTACCATAAGTTATACCAACTCAAACATCAATTCGTTCATAGGATCTCACGACATGGGCATACAACGGGGACAACCTTAGTTTTTCGATTGGATTTAAAGTGAACCTTAAGGGTCTCTTGGGAAAGAGACCAAGGGAGAAGAAAACCCATACCTTTTCATACTTGACAGACAGCCATAACCACATGCCCCAACCCACACACAAACCTTTCTTCCGAGCTTTGATTCTTGTTTGCAAGTGAAGTTCTTTACTTAAAACACTTAGGCGTACGAACTCTTCCATTTGTTTTTTGATGGATGCAGCTAAGAACACTTTTAGAATAGTGAATTTTACGTTTATATTCTATTTTTGAAGTTTTGGTTTAGGCTGAAAATGTTTTTAGGAGTTAATTAAAGAATTAAGAGTGGGCAAGAAGCACACTCCTTGTGGGAGTTGTGCGGCCCTTTTTGTGGGAATTGTTGTTGACTTATTCAACACAATTTTAATTATTAAATATAACATTACAATTATATATTAAGTTATTATAATGCCCCTCCTTATTTTCTCTATTTTTTAATCCTTGAATTCGTGCCTCATTATGCTTCCAACTCGGCTAGAACCTGAGTTGTGGAGGTCCGGTCAAACTTAGTTTGACCACCGAGATTTGACCCATTTTGACTAATTAATCCCTTATTTAACTAATTAAATATCAGTCAAGAGTAATTACCATACCACCCCTATCCCCGAAATTACCTTTATACCCCTAGAACCCTTAAAACCTAGGACTAAGCCTTTATGTCCGGTTAAGACTCATCCGGGTGAATCGTAGTATTCGGGTACCCAACATGGTTGGAACCAACCCTGCCTAGCTCAACTAACTCACCAAGTTGGTTGGCTTTGTTGGTGCATAAGTTCAGAGGTCTGGTTCCACGCGCATCAAGAGTGTGAACCCGTTCTAATCTAGGCATTCTAGGTATGTTTAGGCATTACTTCGCGTAGTCATTTTCGGGTTGTTACATTATCCCATCCCTAGGAACATTCTTCCCCGAATGACACTACTCTTTACTAGCAACAAGCTAGTTATCCATAGAAAATATCCATACATAAGCAATTCAATACTTTTCCTTGATGAATATCTAATTCCTATTAGCATGGTGGTGCATATCCTTGAAACCTACTAGCAGCTTCACATTAATAGACTCTTTCCTAAACTAGTCTCATCCAAGAATACTACACAAGTACCATCAGCTTAGGGTTAGGGATGAAGATGTTCCAAAGACAGCCTTTCGTACCCATTATGGTCATTATGAGTTTTTAGTTATGTCATTTTTTTTCACCAGTGCACCTATTGCATTTATGGATCTCATGAGCAGAGTCTTCCGTGAATACCTTAAATCCTTCGTCATAGTATTCATTGATGACATTCTCATCTACTCTAAGACCAAGGAAGAGCATGAAAAACATTTGATACTAACCTTGCAGGTACTTAGACAACATCAGTTGTATGCCAAATTCAGCAAGTGTGAATTCTGCCTTGGATCAGTGACCTTCCGGGGTCATGTTGTGTTCGACAAACGTGCGGAGGTAGATCCCAGGAAGACTGAAGCTGTTAAGAACTAGCCAAAACCTCTTACTCCCACAGATATTCGTTACTTCTTGGGATTGGCTGGTTATTATCGCAGGTTCGTGGAGGGTTTTTCTTCCATTGGTGCCTCACTGACAGCTTTGACTAAGAAGAAGGCCAAGTTTGAATGGATGGAGGATTGTGAGAAGAGTTTCCGGGAGCTTAAGGATAGACTCACTTCAGCCCCGGTGCGTACTTTGACTAAGTGTGGTGAGAATTACACTGTTTATTGTGATGCATCTAGGGTTGGTTTGGGTTGTGTTCTTATGTCGGGTGGTAAGATGATACATTATGCGTCCAAACAACTCAAGGTTCATGAGAAGAATTATCCCACTCATGACATGGAGTTGGCAGCCGTGGTGTTTGCACTGAAATTGTGGACGCACTACTTGTATGGAGTGCATGTGGATGTGTTCACAGACCACAAAAGTTCCAATATGTGTTCACACAGAGGGAGTTGAATCTACGTCAGCGGAGATGGTTGGAGCTATTGAAGGACTATGACATGAATGTCCTCTACCATCAAGGTAAGGCTAATGTTGTAGCTTATGCTTTGAGTAGAATGAGCATGGGAAGTACAGCCCACGTTGAGGATGAGAAAAAGGAATTGGTGAAATATATACATAGACTTGAAAGACTAGGGGGGCGGTTGGTTGACTCTACTAATGGGGGTGTTTCAGTTCATCCTAGTTCTTAATCATCCTTAGTAGTTGAAGTCAAGGAGGGTCATCATCTTTATCCTGTGTTGATGGAGCTGAAGGACTCAGTGTTTGTTAAGATGAATGAGTCTTTTGCTTTGGGAGATGACGACATACTTAGGTACCAGGACAGGCTGTGTGTACCAGATGAGGATGATTTACGGACCAGGATCATTGCAGAGGCCCATGGTTCCAGGTATTCCATACATCCAGGTTCCACCAAGATGTATCATGATCTTAAACAAATCTATTGGTGGGATGGCATGAAAAAGGACATTGCAGATTATGTGGCCAAGTGTCCTAATTGTCAACAGGTTAAAGTAGAACATCTTAAGCCTGGCGGACTTATTTAGATTATTGAGGTTTCGACTTGGAAATGGGAGGCCATTAATATAGACTTCGTGGTTGTTCTTTCGAAGATTAGGAGATATTATGACTCCATATGGGTTATTGTGGACAGGATGACTAAGTCTCCCCACTTTATCCCTGTGAATTCTACTTACAGAGCCAAGGATTATACGAAACTCTACATTGATGAGATTGTGAGATGTCACGGGGTTCCTTTGTCTATCATTTCAGATGGAGGAGCTCAGTTCACTTCACATTTCTGGAGATCATTCTACAAGAGCTTAGACACGCTTAGTACTTTCTTTCATCCTCAGACTGATGGGCAGGCATAACGCACCATTGAGACATTGGAGCAGATGTTGAGGGCGTGTGTGATTAACTTCAATGGTAGTTGGGATAACCATCTGATTTTGACAGAGTTCTCGTATAATGATAGCTATAACTCCGGCATTGGGATGGCTCCATTTCAGGCACTGTATGGTAGGAGGTGTAGGTCTCCAGTTGGGTGGTTCGAGGTTGGAGAGTCATCCATTTTGGGTCCATAGATCATTCATGAGTCCTTAGAGAAGGTCAAGGTGATTAGGGACAGGTTGGCTACTGCTTACAGTCGACAGAAGTCTTATGCAGATAATAGAAAATGGCCCTTAGAGTTTGATGTTGGTGACCAGGTCTATTTGAAGATATCACCTATGTAGGGGGTGATGAGGTTTGGCAGGAAGGGGAAGTTGAGTCTGAGGTATGTTGGGCCATATGAGAACCTACAGCGTGTGGGTGAGGGGGCCTATGAGTAGACATTGCCTACGGAACTAGCTTCTGTTCATCCCGTCTTCCATGTCTTTATGTTAAAGAAGTGCCTAGACGATCCAACATCGATTCTACCTTATGAAGGTTTGGGGTTTGATGAAAATTTGTCCTATGAGGAGGTAGCTGTTGAGATTTTAGACAGATAGGTCAAACGGCTGAGGAATAAGCAGATTTCCACAGTGAAGGTATTCAGGACGAATCATCTTGTTGTAGGTTCTACTTGGGAGGCCGAGGCCGATATGAGATCCCGCTACCCCCATCTTTTCAGCTCTTGTGGTTAGACTCCCTACTCTTAAGTCTAAGTTTCCTTATCTCTCCATTCTTTGTTGCTATTGCTTGAATGTGTATAGTAACTATGTTATGATCTGTTTGGCATTACGCGAAATAGTTAGTAGTGTCATTAGGGGATGAATGTTCCTAAAGGGGGGATAATATAACAACCCTAAACATGTATAAGATAAGTAATGCTTAATGTGTCTAGAATGCTTACGATTAGACTAGGTTCACACGTATTGATGCGCGTAGAAACAGACCTCTAAACCCTTTCTACAGCCAAGCCAACAAACATGGGGAGTTATTTGAGCTAGAAAAGGTTGGGTCCAGCCATGTAGGGCTCTCGAATACGAAGATTTACTTGAATGAGTCTTTACCAGACTTAAAAAGGGAAAATCTTAGGTTTAGAGGGTGTAGGGGTAAAATTGTCTTTTTCCAAGGTAAGGGTAGTATCGTAATTACCCTACATATATAATTAATTACTTAATTAATAAGGTAGAGGGGTATTTTAGGAGAAAGGGCCGAAAATTGGCCCATGAAGTGAATTCTTGCTTCACCCGGGTTCGAACCTAGGTGGAAGCAATGAATTAAATTTGTTTTTGATTTAAGTTGGTAAATTAATGAAATTAATTTATATTTTTTATTTATTAGCTAATATAAAATAATATGAAACCATATTTCTAATAATTAAATAAAACCTTATTTGACTAAGTCCTAAACTAGACTCCTAAGCCGAAGAAAACTCTTCTCTCCCACGCTCATCTCTCTCTCTCACGTCTCTATAACTCTCATCTACGATCTCTCTTTTCCAAAGTAACTTTCAAGAACAGAAAAATAAACCAAGTTCTTAACACTTGAAGAACTCACACGACATCACAAGAAAACAAATGTTAATCATACGTTAGGCAAAGGGAGGTTGTCCGTGGAGTGGTGTTGACATTGAGGGGACTTGGATGTGATCTTGGGTGAATTTTTTGGGCAGAAAGTCGAGGGTTTAACGTCAAAAAGGTATGGGCTCTCTTCTCTCTTGGTCCCTTTCCCAAGAGAGCCCTTAAGGTTCAGATTATTCAATCTGAAAACTAGGGTTGTTCCCCGTTGCATGTCCCTGTCAATAGCTCCCAATGATTCGTATGTTGGGTATTTCAGGTAGATTTAGGTGTATGTTATGTTTTCGTGATGAATATGTTTATGTTTGTGTATTTGAAATAGTATGAATGACAACCTATGTGTTTTCGCAACTATGTGCATGTGTGTGCAAGAATGTGACTATGACTAGAGTCTCGGCTTGAGACTCCAAAATGTGCAACGTTGTGGTTGTTATTTTACGTGCATAAACCTATGTAAATTGTGATGTTCATAAAAGAGGGAATGTGGCCGATTTAAGTAACAATCTCTTGGCTAAACGAATCTATGAAAAATGCACCCCAAAACATGTTTAATGGTCTACGAATTACTCTCTGAGTTCAAGTGAAAATATTGATGAAAGTGAGCTGAAATGTGGCCAAATTTCCATCAACCTACATGTTTAGTTTAGGCTAAATGTAGATGAACAAATTTTGAAAATTGATTGAGTGAAAAATGAGGTGAGGTCACGAAGATTTGAACCCGCGACCTCACCCGTATAATGCCTTAAAATCGCAAAAAGGGCAATGGGGGTCAAAAGGATTCGATCTCTGGTATTCTGGCTGAAAAGTGAAGTACAAAAAAAAATTAATAAAAAAATAAATGTGAGGCGTCGGAATCGAACCCACGACCTCTAGGCAGCGAATGAGAGTCAAAGAAAATGATAGAAAAAGAAATGGGAGGCGTAGGGATCGAACCCACGATCTCCTAGGCAGATTCAAGGGGAAAAATTTAAAAGAAATTAAAGAGAGGTTGTGGGGGCTCAAACCCACAACCCCTCGTCTAAGGGAGAGAGAGAGCTAAAAGAAAAGAAATTAAAAGAAAATGAGGTTGTGGGGATTCGATCCCACATCCTCTCAATCCCATTGAGCAAAAAAAGAAGAGAAAAACTAAGGGAAAATTAAAATGAAGGTGTTGGGGCTCGATCTTGGGTCCCCAAGCCGTGTGGACCGAAATACAATAAATAAAAAAATGTAAATGTTGTCTAAGGGATTTGAAATTGGGTTCGCTTGACCAAATTCCGTATTGATACATAAGCCATACGTGAATTAAATATTCAAGAATAATGTTGCCTACTTCGATTGAAATCGAGATCTGGGCATACATACAAGATGCATAAGCCTTGTACCACATAATCATAGAAAGATATGAATCACTTAAACGAACGATGGATGAAGCCTCATGGCTTGTATGTATAACCCATAAGTCTAGCATAAGTTTAAAATAGGTGAACCTAAGATGTATGTAATGAAATGATGTAACCCTAGAAGGGTTAAATAAGTTTGTAAAACACACTAAATGGAAAAGTGCATTGGCACATGATGAAATGAACAAAGAAATGATGAAATGAACAAAGAAATGATGAAATGAAAAATGAAATTATGAAACCCTAGAAGGGTTAAGTAAGAGTGTGAAACACACTAAATGGCCAAGTGCATTGGCATATGATGAAATGAACATTCACGTATAATGGGGTGAGTATTTGTGAAGAGCAAATGTGGTAATTTTAATGAATATGGTGACAACATGATATGAGGCTAATGTTAAAGATGAGACCAATCTCAAATAAGCCTAAGTAAATGTTACCAAAACGTACTCACCTATGAGAGTGTAAAGTTAATGAATAGACCAGTCTCTAATACACTCTAATGAAAGTATTGAGGTTAACACACTTAATACTAATGATGAGATGAGAAATCATCTATTGACCTATGATGTCCTCATACTAGAAGTCAGCTTCCATGACTTATGAGTTGAATGTAATGGAACTTTATAATGAGCACCGATAGATTAGCTATGACCGGTGATGCCTTCTTTGGGGAAGGGTTGAGGTTCACGTAACTCTCATGAGATAAGACTGTCCGGCATGCCCGGTTTGGCCCTCCTTATATCTCTTAGTCTTCGAACCTATACTGCCAATACAGGGATCTGGCGGAGTTTGATTCGCATGTACGCTAGCATGTTTTGGTTCACTTTGTCTGGTGATTCCACCTCTTTTCGGTATGGGGGAGACACTACATTTCATGATGCTCACATGATTTATGTCGGTTAAAGTTTAAGTTCCCCATGAATGAATGAGGCCAGCCTCAAATGATGCACATAATGAAATGAACGATACCAAAGTAGTTAGGATAGGATAATCAAGAGGTGAGCTAGACTTAAGTAATGACTCTAGGTCATTCTTGATCTATGCGCAGCGAACCCGATAAAAGTCTTAAACTACATCCCAGGTGTAGATTGTTTTAACAGTATCATATGAATGAAATAAAATGAAGTACGTATGAATGAATGAAGAAGACTCTGTGTTTGCTAAAGAAGGATCCCTAGTTGAGGTCCCATATGTTGATCCCTCATTTTCGGGAAGTCTTGATGTCAAGTCCATGATTCCAAGGTCTCATGGCATATGAACGAATAATATGAAAAATGTTATGTGCTATATGCAATATGTTATGTGCTATGTGCTAGATGTTATGTGATGTGTGCCATATAATAAGTATGATGATGCATGTTGCTCTCATGGCATGACTTTCCTAACCCAAATTTAGAAAGTTCTTTCACTTTTCTTATCAAAATTTGGATAGCTCACCAACTTTCCTAATCCAAATTTGGCAAGTCCACTGACTTGACTTTCCATAATCATGTTGTTAGGAAAGAGCTATTCTTACTCATGAATGTCCTTGGCGTGTGCTTGCATATACCCATACTTAGTACAAGTGTGTACTGACCCTATGCAACTCTAAAATTTTAGGTGCAACTGCAGGTGGAGCTAGAGCTACAGATTGACACTGAAACTATTTGGACGTGGACCATACATCCGGACTAGGTACACCCTCATGCATTCGAGTATGCTTGCCCATTATATTCTAGATTAGTTATAGGATTGAGCTAGTGGAGTATGTTCCACTAGCGTTTCTTTCCGTTTTGTTCAGACATTGTATTGGTGCAATTTTGCAAGCATACATTTAATTCTATATTAAACTATTTCATTCATTTGATGATGTTAATGTTAGATGGTTGATCATGAACAATTATGAATCTAATAGAATGATTAGCATATATGTTAAGAAACAAAAAGTTTCAAATTTTCCGCTAAAATTAACCTAGACGAAGTAAGAATGATGTAAGTAGGCTTGTCTGCAACCTCTGAGAGGTCAACGACGCCAGTCTTGTCTGGGGCCTAGACTCCAGTCGTGACATAATCCCTGAGTGATATCGAGCCCCGCTTAAGTTGAATGAATTCGTCAACCCTAGACTCGTTCATTTCTCTGGGAAAGAATCCCTCCAGAAAAGTCATCTTGAAAAGATCCCAAGTTATAGGACCTCCACCTAAGGCCCTGCCATCCTGCCACACCTTATACCAGGATTGAGTTACAACCATTAGCTGGTAGGATACAAGCTTAGCCTTCTCCACATCAGTTAAACCCATCGCACACAGTATCTGGTGGATCTCACCCACAAACTTTTGGCGATCCTCCGCAGTCTTAGATCCAGTGTAAATGGGAGGATTCATCCTCGTGAAGTCCCTTAACCTTCTAGCCATGGTGCTGGCAGGTAGGTTCTCTCTGGGAGCACTTCATTGCTCCGCCTGGGCTATCATAGCCTGAGCTTGTAAAGTGATGTCTTTGGCCGTCTGTGCTAGGTCTGTCCTCACTTCTCCATCGGTCAACCCAACTGAGTTACTAGGCATCTCCATTCCAGCACCTGGAACCTGTGGAGGAACTTGATTTCCCCCAGTAGCTGCTCCTCCAATCTCTCTGCCTGCGTTTCTCCTTGTATTAATCTTTCTGAAACACCAAAGTTGATGTTAGATACGCTCTTAATACCAAGTAACAAAAATTTCACAAGGCACGATAAGATTAGAAGAAGGGAAAATATCCTAAGCGTTATGCAGTCTCTAATTCATGATAGTGGTGCACTTCACTACCATAGCTTAGAAACTACTTCACGTAGTTGACATGAGCCTGATATATTGGATATTTAACGTAATGCTCTGATACAAATTTTGTCATGACCGGGGTCTAGACCCTAGCCGAAACCGGCATCGTTGACCTCTTAGAGGTCGCAGACAAGACTACTTACGTCGTCGTTACATTCGTTTCGTTAATTTTAGCTGAAAATTTGAAACTTTTTGTTTTGTTTGAAGTGTACATAGACTTCATAGTTATTGCATGCATACGCGTATAAAGAAGTTCACCACTCATGTGTATCAACCATCTAATAAAGGATCATTCAATTTTGAAATAATAGTCTTATAGCATAAGTAACAATTGCTAAAATGGCACCATTACATAAGTCTAAAAAAAATAGGAAAGAAATACTAGTGGAACATGATCCACTAGCCTAAACATATTACTAATCTAGAAGCATAACGGCAAGCATCCTCGAATGCATGAGTACCTACAAGGTTTTGATGAAAAGCTCTGATGTTCGAACAGCTGCACTGAATGTCTTCAACACCCTCCTGAACCTGCACCTAAAATAGTATAATGTACGGGATTAGTACACACTTGTACTAAGTATGGGTGTATGCAAGTACAAACCAGCTACATGCATGATTAAGAAGAGCTCTCTCCTAACGATATAAATTATTGAAATCCAAGTTAGTTGGAATGGCCAAATCAAATTAGGAAAGTCATGCTATGAGAGTAGCATGCATCATCATTCTTTTCATATTGCACCCAACACATAACATATTTCATATAGCACATACGTATATCATATATCATTCGTTTATATACCAGGAGACCTTTGAATCACGGATTTAACATTAGGGTTCCCCAAATGAGGGCTCAATATATGGAACCTCAACTTGGGATCCTTCTTTAGCAAACACATAGTCTACTTCTTTCATTCGTACCTACATCACATTATTCATTTCATTCATTCGTAGGCTGATATAAACACCAGGTATACCTAGGATGAAGTTTAACACTCTCATCGGGATCATGAACTTCAATGACCAAGAATGACCTAATGTCATTACCTGACTCTGATTTCACCTCCTGATTGTCTTGCACATGCATCTTCAGTATCATTCATTTCATTATCTTTCATACTTTGAGGAACTTCAACTTTAACCAACATAGATCATGTGAGCATCATGAAATCCGATGTATTCCCCACACCGAAAAGAGGTGGAGTCACTGGCCAAGGTGAAACCAAAACATCCCTAGATCGCTTAGGTGGAAAACCACTAGCTAGTTCCCTATGTTGGCAGCATAGTTCAAAGACTAGGAGATTTAGGTAGACCCATACACACTTTGGTGGACAGTCTCATATCATGAGAATTACATGAACCTCCGCCTTCCCGAAAGAAGGCATCACCACTCATAGCTAGCATATCGGTACTCCATTTAAAGTTCCTATTTACATTAAACTCATACATCATCGAAGCTGGCTTCTAGCATGAGGCAGTCATAGCTCATTAGATAATTTATAGTCTCTTCTTTGCGTATTAAGTGTGAATTGTCCTTAAACTTACATATAGAGTGTGATTGAGACTTGTCTATTAATATTCAATACTATCTTAGGTGAGTACTTTTGCTTACCTTATATTGGCGTAGGTACAACTTTTCTCACTTGCACTAGCCTCACATTGTGGTGCCACCCTAGTCTTTCTTTAAATCTTTTCATTTCATCTTTACTCACCTTTCATTATTTGTTCATCAGTTAACATAGATATACTTTCTTAGAAATTGCATTTAGTGACATTTGCTTTTCAGGCGTAGATGTAGCTCGTCTCACTTGCACTATCCTATCATCATGTAGTCACACTTTTATTTACATATTAACTATGAATTAATTCTTAACACTTTCTTTTGGAATATGCGTGAGACTTGACTCTAAATCATTTTACACTCCCATAGGTGAGTACGTTTGATAACATTTACTTAGGCTTGCTTGATACTTGTCTCACAATTCATCTTAGCCTCTTATCATGTTGTCACCATTTTCATTAGCATCATAGTATAATATAATTACTCATATTTGGCTAAGTGTTTCATGATAATCTAAGTATATGTTGTTTAAGACTTATTCATTTTACAGATTCAGACAAGGGACCCAAGTTCAATCCCTAGTGGTTGCATTTTATTTAATTATAGTCTCACAATTATAGCCAAGAGGACCCAAGTTCGAATCCCTTGGGCAGCAGTTTATATTTAATTATTTAAACTGCTAAGTGTCTCCATAAATTCGGCCAAGAGGATCTGAGATCGAATCCCAGTGGCCTCACCTTTTTATTATTTTATGTGTCTCACAATTTCAGCCAGGAGGACGCATGTTCGAACCCCTTGGGCAGAACCTTATTTTATTATTTAATTTATTTTGGTGTGAGATGTATGTATCTCACACCCTTGTTCAAGGAGCCAAGTTCGATCTCCTTCCTTCTCACTATTTTCTTTTTCTTTTATTTTAAGGCTTCTTTAAATTAGCTGGGTTCGAATCCCCTCTCTCTCCCTATTTTCTTTTCTTTTACTTTAAGGCTGCTTATTTTAGTGCTAGGACCTTAATGTCATCGAGATTCACCCCCAAATGGCAACAACTATTTCCCTTCATCCATACTAGTAACTAGTCGAACCCATGTTCCATTAATATATAATTTGAATTCACTTTGTTACACTTAGTCTAGGCGTTTAACTCATAGTTTTACATATACTTTTAAATAATTCATTAAGGAACTTAGATTCACTTTCTTATTCATGAACATCATAATTTCTTTTTGCATGTCAAACACACAACGCTTCATATCACATGACTTACCATTTTCTTCAAGTGAATCGTCACAATACAAATTACGGAAAATCAGCATGTTGGTGAACATAAGATATTCAATATTTGGACATACTTAACAATTCATAAACAGTCCAAAACACACACATTTCACACAATCACAATCATTCTTAAAATGATCTACAAGAAATCATACAAACGCATGCATCAATTCGTTCATAGGATCTAATGACAGGGGCATACAACGGGGACAACCTTAGTTTTTCGATAGGATTTAAACTGAACCTTAAGGGACTCTTGGAAAAGGGACCAAGAGAGAAGAAAACCCATACCTTTTAAGCCTTGACAACCAGCCACAACCACACGCCCCATCCCACACACAAACCTTTCTTCCGAGCATTTATTCTTGTTTTGAAGTGAAGTTCTTTACTTAAAACACTTAGGCGTACAAACTCTTCCTTTTGTTTTTTGATGGATGCAGCAAAGAACACTTTTAGAATAGTTAATTTTATGTTTATATTATGTATTTAATGTGTGGTATAAGGCTGAAAACGTTTTTAGGATAAAATTAAAGAATTAAGAGTGGGTAAGAAGCACACTCCTAGTGGGAGTTGTGCAGCCCTTTTTGTGGGAATTGTTGTTGACTTATTCAACTCAATATTAAAAATCAGATTATAATTATATATTAATTTATCATAATGACCTCCTTACTTTCTCTAACTTTTAATCCTTTAATTCATGCCTCATTATGCTTCAAACTCGTCACGAACTCGAGTTGTGGAGATCCGGTCAAACTCGGGTTTGACCACCTAGATTTGACTCATTTCGACTAATTAATCCCTTATTTAATTAATTAAATATCAGACTGGGGTGATTACCATACTACCCCTAGAACCAAAATTACCGTTATACCCCTAGACTCCTTAAAACCTATGACTAACCCTCTAAGTCCGGTTAAGACTCATCCGGGTGAATCCTAGTATTCGGGTACCCAACATGGCTGGAACCAATCCTGCCTAGCTCAACTAACTCACCAAGTAGGTTGGCTTGGCTGGTGCATAGGTTCTGAGGTATGGTTTCCACGTGCATCAAACGAGTAAACCCGGTCTAATCTAGGCATTCTAGGTACGTTTAGGCATTAGTTCGTATGGTCATTTTCGGGTTGTTACAAAAGAGGTTAAGAATTGGTCTAGACCATTGACTCAACCGACGATAGAAGTTTCTTGGGTTTAGATGGGTACTATAGGAGGTTTGTGGATGGGATTGCATCGATTGCTTCTCATTTGACTACCTTTAACCAAAAGAGTGTTAAGTTTTAATGGTCGGATGTTTGTGAAAGAAGATTCCATGTTTTGAAATATAGGACTACTATCGAGTTAGATTTTTGTCCTTGATCACCTATTGGGACGATATTGCAATGGTCGTTGAATAGTTTTAAAGATGAGGATGACCTTGTCCTTGAGCATTTTTAGGGACAAGAATTTTTTTGTCCTTTATTTGTTATATAGACTAGATATTGTTGGTCCTAGATTGTCCATCAATGGTTTTATATCAATTGATATCACAATAAAAAAAATTCAACAAATACTAAATTTCTACTAAAACTTTAGATTCAAAAAGAAGATATAAAGACACAGAAACAAGAACACAGAGATAAAGATTTCAATTAATCATAATAAATTGGTCAACATCCCATGATGTTTGTTTCAATATTTTCTTCAAAAAACTTAGCAAACATCTGAGTTAGACTCTATACTATTAATATTCGCGGCAAACTGATAACAAGCTTGTGCATTTCTTCTAAGCTTGTATCTTTACTTGAAACTTCTACCTTCAAAATATGTAAGTTCAAAAGTTTTAAAAACTATAAATAACTATGGTATACATATCAATTTATACATGAATTAGGTATATTGCTCACCCCAAAAGTGGTTAGAACTTCACCACGCGTTATCTAGAAATATCCACAACTGTTGCGGAACATAAGAAAAATCAATTAGAAAATCATTAAGATGCATTTACAAAGAATTCAAATATTATTTGAATGCATAAAGTTTAACATATCAAGTGGTTGTCAAAAATACAGTAGTGCAAAAATTAACAAATATAGAGAAAGAAACTTATGTGTAGTTGTGCAGAAAATTTTTATTAATGAAGTACGCAACTACCCATTATGAGATTCTTTGCTGTAGGGTTCTCTTGAATAATGTTGGCTTGGAAGACACTCTTCCATGATGAAGTTTTGCATCTCTTCTAACTATGATTTTGGCAGCTTTTTTTCAGCTGCGCAAATTTATGAACGGTTGTATTCACAAAAATAGACGAAGAACGAAAGTTGCAGCTCTGGCAAATCTAAAGCATCATACCAATTTCACAGATTCAAAAACCAATATCATATTGTTAGGAAGTATGGCCAAAATCACTTGTGAAGAATCCCAGATAACTATAAACAAACAAGTCTAACGACGAACAATACTAGTAAAAACAAATATAAGAGTATTGACATGTGATTCAATTTAATCGTCCACAAAGGCCTTGTATATCTGCAGGTATCTGACTTCTAAGAATATATGACTTTGCATGAGCTACCACTTGCAAAAATTTTATTTTTCTTATCAATGTTGCCCCAATCTAATTAGGTATAGTTCATTGAAAGGTGTATTCACCCTTATTAACATTTACATCGGCACAAGAGAAGTAGTATAACATGTGAAATTGAAGGACAGAAACTAGAAAAACAATATTACAACTACATATTCACTAACTTTAATCCTAACATATTTTATGGTCGTATAAACACAGGCAAGGTCTTCTTGATTTTTGTTCTTTTTAGCACCAGCCAACTTCTTCTTGACTTTACTTCTTGTTTTTTCAGAAACATATTCTTAGATCTTAATCTTCTAACAACTTCAATGGATCAATTCCACTACCAATTGACAATTTATTTAAGTTGTTATGGTTTGATCTGAGTTATAATAAAATTAGTGGGACTATCCCAATCTCACACGATTCAGCACCTGAGTCGGCATATAATGCCTTAGCCATTTATTGTAGTTACTTATGAAATATTCAACTCTCTGGTACTATCCAACATTTTCTCTTCTTTCCAAACATCAAGCTAATAGCTCCTTAACTATACATACATTCTGATAAACATATAACAATCAGTCGACATGACATCAGTTTCTACTTTCTAAGGATAGTATCTATACTTCTGTTTTATTGAGTCTTAGCAAGTTCTATTTAAGATAATAGACAATGAGAACATAAAAATTTGTAGAGATAAAGGAGGAATCAAACAATTTAGGTACTATCTTCTAGCTTGAAAAGATTAGTTACAATCATATTTTTCTAGAATTAGTCTTACTAGAAAATGACTATGTAAATGAACAAAATAATTTAAAAATTTGGGTATCCTGGTGCTTACTTGGTCATTAGAAAAAAGTAAAGGTCATTTAGTTCAAATAGGGGATGTTGTAGGTTTGATATGTGATTATTAAGAAGCAAATAATTCCTTCTTTTTTATTATTTCTTTCATCTCATCTTCTAAGGTAGACGAGCGGTCGTTTAAGGATTTGTTTTCCATATTCAAAGATTTAATTTCTTCATTCAAGCATTTGTTCTCCTCTCGAGTTGAATATAGCGCACACAATAATTCAGCCTTCGAAAAAGTTCAACCTCTAAATTTTTCGCCTTTACTACACCCTTAAATCCAAATCCATGACTACGAGTTTGAGGTCCACAACATTTTTCAACAATATCTATGCTAGGTAGAGATGAATCAGCTTGAACCATTTCTTTGACTTGATCCTAAAAATTATATAAAAGAAAAATTTCTATCAAAACACATAACAATTTCATGTAAATAGGGTTACTACAAATATGATGAATCATCTTCAACTTAGCTCGATTTTCGGCTTCTTGCCTAAATATAAATTTGTCTTAGTTTGTAGCATTTATTTTGTTTGAAAAGAAAGAAACTAGAAGATTTTCCCATATACAAACGACACTGCAGCAATGTGACTACTGTGATCCTCTCATCAATAAGTGATCACAGGATCTGACGGCAAAATTCTCCCAGACATATGCAACACTTATTTATACAAACGCAGAAATATATTGTCATCAAAGAAGAAAACAACTTTTGAATAGAATCTAATTAAATCCAAGAATGTTTACTTCTGAATAGAAGCTAAATAAAATCAAAGAATGTTTTCTTTCAAAAGAAGCAATTCCTTAAAGTTCTTCACAACATTACTAATCTTCAGAATAGTAATTCGACACATAGTTATATATAACAGAATTCTACATAACTCACATTCCTCTAGAAGCTATTATGATAATAGACAATGAAACTTTTAAAGGATTCTTCAACAATATATAACAAAATATTATCTTTTAATGTCATGTTTGTTGTTGTTTGACAATTTATATGTTGATTAAACAACCATCCAAATTTTTTTTCCATAAGATGAGGCCTCATAAACTCATCTTAAAAAACTTACAAGCTCCTATGAGAACACAAATTAGCAAGAACTGTTATATAAAGTGCAGAACTATATCAGTTCTCTCCTAGGACATAGCAACTTCTTGGACAATTTTGTGTAGAGATGTGTTATCACAAATAGTTTGATGATCAACAGAAAAGTTTTTGTAACATGAAGCAACAAATGAAAAAGAAACTGAGGAAACTCAAGAAAATAGAAAATAGTACTTTTCAATATTTTCCCTGTGCTACACTTTACTATAGTTGAAGCCCTTTTTGTTAGAGAGGACGAGGGAATAAGTAATATATCAACTGCTGGAAAGGTAAAATAGTTACAATTTTTGTTTTGGACCTCTCTCTTTTGAGGCAATATGTTGCTCATTTAAATTTTCACATATGTTTCTTTTAAAAATTGTTCAGATGTTTTGATATACTTCTTTAGTCGAGTAGCTTTGATTATTAGTTCACATATGCTATCACTTATTTGAATTTCACTCTATCTAATGTGTTCTTCATTTATTAAAGAATGCCAATAACTAATTACACTAGTTTATACTACAGTCCTTTTTATTATCACGATCACTAGTGTACGAGTCAAATTGGTAATGTATGACACAAGTGTTAAAGTTTGTTTCCTAACAATAACTTGACACAACAAACATGAATAATGAATATGAGAAAACTTAACAAAATTAGAAAAGAACACAATTTACAGAGCAACATATTTAGATTTTTTTCTCAAAATTTTGAAGGGTTTCTTTGAGATATCCTTGGATTTTTACTCATGCTTACTTTCTCTTCAATCTTTTATAATTATTTTCTTCGACAATCTGATTAGTTGACATGAATTCTTTTAAAACTAGATGTTGCTAGTTGACTAGATATGAAATAAATGACCTTTCAAATTGACTTGTTTGTTGATCAATATCTTCAGTTAATTTTTCAAAGACTCCAAAGTAAAGTAAATACTCATGTTAACATATATGTATATTATCAACCTGTAGCACATTAATAAAAGATAACAATTAATTAACTCGATGAAGACTCTAATATAAAGAATCTTCATGTTTTACAGTCAACAACTAATCCATTAAGACCCATATACCCATTTATACATGGGTCTGTTTTGTTAATTAAACAAGGGAAACCTTAAAAAATAGAAGAAGAGAAGAAGGAAGTAGTACAATATGGGAGGACATTGCGAAGGAGACTTTGTATGTTGCTTGTGTGAGAGCGCCTACTTAGATAACAGACGAAATACATAGTTTCTTTTTCTAAAACTTTTGTATGCTTTATATGATCAAATGATTCATTAGATCAAACATGATAAGACTTAATCATGAGTCGTTGTTTAAAACAATCAGGTTAATGAAAAAAATTTCGTTTACTTGTCAATCGTCAAAATAAAGTTTAGAGTTCGCTATATTTAGTTCACTGGTTAAAGACTTCAAATACAAATGAATCTGTGATGTTAAAAATATTTGTCGATTTAATGACCCGTAACACATTAATAAAAGAAAGTGATTGCTTACCTTGTAGTGTATAAAAACTAATCATTTTTGTTATGACAAGTGGATCAAGACTCTATTGTAAAGAATATTTGTGTTGTATAATCAACAAGTACTCAAACAAGAATCATATATTCATTAATAAAAGGGACTTTGTTGTCTATTGAACAGGGGAATCATGAAACAGAGAAGAAAAGAGGAAGGGTGTCCTTATAATTTTTTTTTCTTAAAAAAAGGTTTATATTATGGGTAATGTGATTCTTCGAACACACAATATACTGTAAACATGATTACACTTCAAAAATAATTAGACATTCAATTAGAATCTGGACTCAATAAAATAGGATAATGGTGCAAAGTTGAGCGACATATTAGTAAACATGAAGAAGAGTATGAGACATCATACTCGAAATTGGTAGTTGAGAGAAGGAAACAAAGACATTGTTGTTGCGAATACGTATAGAGAATTTGAGGCAGAGTTGTATAAACCTAGGCCAATGTTGATCAAGATGAAAAAGAGACATTATGTTGAGTTGAGCAAAAGATCAGTAAACAGAAAGAAAAAGAAGAGAAATCAAAGGTTAAAATCGCAGTTGTAAGAAAAGGAAATAAATATGTTGTTGTTGAGAATACAAACAGGTGATTTGAGGCAGAGCTGAATAACTCTAGGTCACTATTAATCAAGATGTAAAGAGACACTTTTGTTGAGTTGAGTGAAAGATCTTCAGTAAGCAGGACGAAGAAGAGACATCATAAATTAGATTCGCAGTTGAGAGAATGTTGCTTCTAATAATACGTTTAGAGGATTTAATGCAGAGAATATATCTAGTTGATCTGCGTTGCTACCCTAGGTATGAAAAAGAAAAACTTCTGGGCTTGAGAATATACGTATAGGACAAAGTTGTGACCCGTGGATTTTTATTTTTAAAAAATATTTTTTGAATTTTAGAAAATATTATCTCTTTTTGGAACAAACATTTCAAATTTTTTTTGGCGTTTTGGTAAATTTTTCAACATAGTTTTGCCGGTCCGGCTAAGTCTCTTAATTACAATTGGGACAAGTAATTAGTTTTCTTAGAGACCACATTTTTTACCTTCCTAATAACATATACCTTTTAGGACTGAAATATAATCTTGTCTTAATATATATACTTTTTGTGAAGGAATTATTAACTCATCCCTACATGTTGGTCTTAACTGAACCTTTTTCTTGTAGTGGTTGACGCTAGCAATAATCCTCTTAAAAATAATAAATAATGTTGAATTTGTCTTGCTTTGCTAAAATGTGCATATTTATGGTAAAGGTTCATGCTAAAATGAGTTTTCATATAAAAATGCTCTTTTGCAAAATTTGCACATATTAGTGTTATGTGTATTGTTGCATTCATGAAATGGTATTGAACATTTTAATGTGTTTTGAAATAAGGTTGACATAAGTGACTCTTGATTATAATGTTCAGCTCATGTTGTTATTGAGAAGGTAGTTCCTCATGTTGTGGTGTTGAGTTCTTATATGTGGTAAATTGTGATTTGAGTTGCTAAGTGTAAAATGTCATGTTTATGTGTTGAATGGAGTTGTGAATTACTCCTTTGAGTTTCCATTCAAGTTAATTATATGTTGTTGGTTGGGCTGCTAGTATTGAGTCTATCCTAATTCCCCTATAAAATGATTTTACTATCATTTGGGGATGAATTTTCCTAAGAAGGGATAATGTAACACTCCGAAAAGTCCATTACTTATTATAGAGCCTCACATGACGAACTAAGACTTAAAACATCGTTTCTAAGCCTAAAACAATGTACTGAAACTAATTAGGAAGTGTAAGAGTCAAAACGTTAAGAAACGACCATGACGTCGAGAGAACAGTCAAAAGTGTGCTAGTGTGCCTTGGCATGTTTCATGGGGTTTTAAGAGTCTAAATTTAAAAAAAGTTGATAAAATGGTGTTAGATACATAGAAGAGTATGTTTAGGGTCGAAATGTATGGGTACGACTTCCCAAGGACAACCCTAATGGTCCTTGGAGAGGACCCTTCCTTTTGACCCAAATTTGCCATTTAGGGCAGTGTGCATCCACAAGCCAAATGATGAGGCATCATTTGATCGATCCTCCATCGATGGCTCCGTTGGTAGAGATTTATCCATTTTTCCTAAATGGACAAAAATATCACTCTCTGATCCAAACCATAGACCATCACGATAGCCCGTGTGTAACACCTCTAAAATGATTTAGGTGAAACTAGAGCCTAACACTTGAGTCTTTGAGTTTTGAAGTCCTAACATGATTTAAAATGGGGTTAAGATCCAGTTTCTAGAGTTTCGTGAAGTTTGGAGGTCAAACTTCCAAGAATGTCCATAACGTACAAAAGATTTGCTTTGAGATGTGCTTGTGTGCCTTAGTGTGTTTAGTCAAGTTTTACGTGTTTGTTTTGGATAAAATTTATGTGAAAGGTACTAAACTCATATACGAACATATTCGGGTTGGAGACATCCGCGAAAACTCCCCAAGGACAAACCAAGGACTTTGAGTGAGGACCATCTTGATTTCCAAAAGGGCCTAAAGTAGTCTCATCTACGGAGGGCAACCTACGCCCCGTTGGTGGTGTGACGCCCCGTCAACTGGGGCGTAGGTCCACACTTAGACATGGGAGCTGAAGCCCCTAGTTTTGGGTCTTTGCCCTAGATGATGAGGCAATAGTACGGGCCATCGCCTGGTCTACTAACCGTCAGTCCCTCCATCAATTGGCACATGCAAAAATTCTGTATGTGACTCGGAAAGCCCAAGGGTATTTTGTGGTTTTCACCTACCCTTGATAAAATTATTTGGACGTCTTCTTAAGGTTATTTTGGGTATTATAAGTGGTTTTATAATTCCTCAACACTTCGGTGAATTCACTTCTCAAAATCAAAACCCAAATTCCCTAAAGAACTCCCCAGAATGCCATTGAAGCTTGAAAGGATAATAGAGCTTGGAAGTATGAATCTCCATCAATTCTTCTCAATTTTCATGGTCTATCATCTGTTATAGTATGCCATTCATCTTTGAATCTTCTTTCTTCAAGTAGCCAATCATCAAAGTGATTTTAAAAGTCGTTCAAAAGATGAAATTGTCCAATTTTGATATCTAGCCATGGGTTCTTGCATAAAACATTTTTAAATATTGTATATTGATAGAATTGCGGTTAATTTGTTGATTTAAGACTAAAAACTCTATGAACCCATTCCATTTGTGTAACCCTAGTTTTTGACTACTTTATGGATAAATTGATTATGGCTTTATGCTATTGAATTCATGTGTAGTTTGATTAGGACTAATGAATTATGAATGAATCATGTTAAAATTTTTAGTAGACTGTCCTAATTTGATAAACTCATGTTGTATTATCTTGAATTCATAGTTTATTATGGTTATTGGATTGAAATGGTGATCATGGCCATTGGTAAGGGCCTTTAGTATTGTGTTAGTTGAGTTGCCTACGGATTGGAGTGGTGAGGTTTGAATAATGGTATCTTGACCTAACTTTCTCTACATTCTGTAGTATAATTCTTAGATGATGATGATTTTTGGTATGGTATACTTATTGTGGTGGTGGTTATTTGCTATACTTGTTAATTAAGTGGCCTCGTCGGTATTAATTTATGTATTATGGATTTATCTTGTTATAACTTGAATATGTGAGTGTTGTGAGAGTCTTAATGGCTTATGTGTATATGTGAAGTCTAAGCATGAATTATCTAATTGATGGTATGTATCTCTAGGAGGCTATAGTAAGGTCATTATGTGTATTGCTTGATGTTGAAGTATGATGATTCTTAATGGATTATATGACACTTGTGATACTTAGATTGATGATACTATAGTAGTGAGAAGGATGACCTATACATGATATTTGTTATACCTATGTTTTCTTGAATGATATGTTATATGTGATATGGTGAAGTATGTGTGTGTCTTGTTTGTAGACTTGTGTCCCTTACTTGATACATGTATAATGTGAATATGAGTTCTTAGTTTAGTATGCTAAAGCTTCTTAGTCTTGTATGTGTGATTGACATATGACCATGAACATAGTTAAGAAGGTCCTTTATATGGGACCTTTAACCTAGATGGAATGTTATGATATCCTTGAAGTTGAAAGTCGTAATGGTATCCTTCTTGCCTGAATGATGGACTTAGGGTTGATTGGATGGAACGACATGAAATCATCCTTAGGAAAGTCATTGAGCTATCCTCTTGACCATTGCAGGTAGCCTTAGTGGACCCTCTTCAGTAAGGTGTAATGTGATAGGGTTGTGAACTATATATGGAACCTCTTCATGTACTCCTTTATTGAATTACTCTATGAGAATAAAGTCTAGAACCAAGTGAGCATGTTTGTGGAGTGGCTCTAGTTGATGATGAGGCTAGAGTACAAAAAAACCCTTCATATTATTTAACCATGCGCCTACATGGGTTGTGTCCTAGTTCTACCATTAGCGAGTAGAACACCCTTTATCGGAGCAGGGTTGACTCTGGATTCCATGCATAGCAAGTATGGTCGATGTCGTTTATTGACTATTCTCATTAGATGGGATACCTACTAGTATTGGAAAAGTTCTATGAAGTTTAGGTGATGGTATGGGACGCTATCTAGACATTGCACGATTAGGCTTTGAAGATGTTAGTGTGTGAGTCCCTAGGTATTCTTCAAGACCAGTTTTTGTATGTCCTTAAGTATTGAATGTCTCTTAATGAATTAATGAAGAAATTGACTTAAGTTGGAAAGCATGTTAATGAATAAGTGCTTATATAGAGTATTATAAATATTGCTTAGTTAAGGTATGAAGGAGGCATGGGAATGATCACTTCATGTCTTACCTAGGGAAGTCTTAAGAATAACTCCAGATAGGGAAAGTAAATTGATAAAGTAGACATGATCGAAACTTAGGTCGTCTTAAGGATTATTTAGGTAAGCTTGGAGGTGCATGGGTGGTTTCTTCTTGAATTACTTATTTTATGTCTTTTGATAACCTTTGGGAGGAGAATGTCATAGTTTATATATATATATATATATAAAATATTATGTGAAGTGAGAATAACCTTATCTTAGGTAGTTGAAAGGATCTCTTTGGTGTGTGTTAAGGGATTGTGTGGGACTCACTCAAGTGAGGCTTAGAATAACCTTAGGTAGGAAGACCTCATGTTTATCTGTTTTGATATATTCTTGATGATATATTGTGATGTGTGAGTTTCATTTGAAGTTACAGTGATGTCACTGTAATGCTCACTGTAATGTTACTGTGAGATTTTATAATTTCATATAATTTAGATATGTCTTGGAATGTTTTCTAAATGTGTCGTTGGTATTTAAACATGATCCCTAAACTTTTAATATGATGTTTTAATAAAAAAGAACATCTTTCTCATAAATGTCCATTTCTGAAGATTTTATGCATTATGCCATACTTAGTACATGCATTAAACTATTTCCATACATTTTGTTTATATCTAAAGGTGTAGGTGGAAGGTGGAAGGTGAGAAGGGTCTTGAAGCAAAGCTTTGAATCTAGACACTTTTAAGAAAACGTGAAGTATGTCCTCACTTGACTCGAGAATATAACTGACTTTAGACTTCTTTTATTCAAAGTATTGTAATAAACTAAGTATTTCTATATTCATATTGTATGATCCGTGTCCCAAGTATTCTTGAGTTTAAGATTGGATGATGTTGAGACTTAGTATTTCCTATGATTTTAATACGAAAGATGTTTTGAGATATTTAATGTGAAAAGTTTTAATTCCGCACTACTTTTCATATATGTATGCAAATAATGATGTCAAAGGGCTTGTACAAGACCTTCGAGGGATCAAGTGCGCCTTGTTACACTCCGAGAGTGCCATACCTCCTAGGGTGTGCTTTCGGGGTGTGACACCGTGGTCAAGACAACGGATCATAGGTCGGGGTCTCTTCGTTTGGAACCTAGTCGACTGCCATGTTTTTAAGTGAGGAAGTTAATTAGTTAACTAGTTAGAGGATTAATTAAGGGTTAAGTGGTGGTTAATTAAGTTATTTGGGGGACTATATAATTACTAACCCTCATCAAACTAACCTAATACCCCATATTTTCCCAAACCCAATTCTATCCAACTTCTCTCTACTTTCTCTCTCTATTCAAAGACATCATTAAAGACCAAGATTAAATAATCATTTGGGGTTCAAGACTTCATATTTTATCCATCAAACACCAAGGAATCATAATGTATGGAAGCTATTCAATCTTGGGATCTCTTTCCCCAAGTGGCTCTTCAAAATTGGTTTCTAATTAAGTCAAAACATGGGTTTTCTTCCCATTCCAAAATATATCATTCAAATTGATTTGATGTTGGTTTCCTTTTAGTATTATTGATAGATTTTGATTGAATATGGTTAATTGTTGTACTTCTTAGTCTTCGACCTAGCTCCATGGTATAATTCATGATTAAACCCTTTTTCCTTAACCCTAGGTTATGAATCGAGATACAATTATATTAGTTCTTGTATAGATTATTATTATTATATGTTTTTATTAAGTGGATTTATGTATGAATATGTTTTTATTGATGGTAAGATCTTTAAGGAGGCTTATGAAGGCTATGTGGTAAGACTTCATGATCTTGAGTTCTATACTTCAATGGTATTGGATTATACTTGATAATGATATTCTGTTGAAGTATTATATGTTATTAGATTAAGAAGATTATGATATGATTATAATAATGAAATGTATGGCTATGTGAATTGTGAGATCATGTTAAGGGTATGATGATACAAGGTTGAATATGAATCACTTGTGTGCCTTACTATGATATGATTATGATGCATTGATCTCACAAATAAAGTGTTTTTATGAAAGGAATTCTCATGCAATAAAAAATGAGCTAATGACAAAATTATACAAGGGGTTAGCGTTCTATGGACTATACTAAAATATGATGATTAAGAAAGGTGTATAAACATTTTAAAAAGGGACTTTAGCTTAGCACCGAGTGAAATTGACAATGGGAGGTATTGACTCCCCATAGAAGGGAGATTCACGAAGTTTTCTCATGAGATGAGGAATCCAATTGCTAATGGGCGTGTACAATGTTCAAGAAATATCTCCTAGTTACTTAACTATGTTCCAAAGGAATACTAGCTAGTGGATCCACCGAGAATGCTATATTCATGTTTTGGTTCTACCTTGGCAAGTAGACTGCCTTCTTTCGATGTTGGGTTTTATGAAACCATATTCCATGTTTAGCTCACATAGTTTATTGTTGGTTAAGGTGATTGTTCTCGAAAGTAAAATGAATTTAATAAAGTGAACACTTAGGGTGACTTAAGGGGTTCTACTTAGTGTAGGTAGGGTTATGGGACTCTACTTATACATAGCACAAGTTGACCTTGAGTAAATTCCAAGGAGTTTTTTCTTATGTGCTTATGATATGGATGAAATGTATATGATGACTTTACATGTTGATGATCCTATATGATGTTTGCTTCAATTATTAACATGTTATTGATCTAAATTGATATATATGATGAAGAAAATACATGATACGAAGATATATGGATTGTAGACATTGATTATGATCCTTTGTTAGATTTACTTCATTATGTGGGGTTATGGTTCACATAAGCATTGCACTTGTAGGCTTTGGAAGGGGTTGTGAGTAAGGGTCTTTTATGCTATGATTTTATGAACTTTTGTACATGAATTGTTGTTATGACAATATGTGGGAGTTGTTATGTTTATATGATCTTAATATGATGTCATTCGTATTGATATCACCTTCTGTTTATAATATCTATGTTGACTTGACTTTATGATGATGTTTGTCCTCTGTTCAATATGGACTTATCTTAAGTGATGGTATGTCTATTGGCTTGTATATGTTCTTAATTGTGCATAAAGGTCTCTAAAGGTGACTTTGCATGGTTTTGAACTAAATTTCCTTTTAATAATGGTTTCACTTGCATATGTTTCCATAATTAGTACATGTGGTTGTACTAACCCATATTCTTTCCCTTTCCCCAAACAATGTAGGTTCGGCCATTGAAGTTTAAAAGGCCACTTTGCAAAAAGGCTTGGACTATTTCTCCAAGTATTGGTAGTTCCTCAATGTTGTGTCTAAGGCACTATTTCATTCCTCAATCTTGAGACTATTGATGTAAGCTTACATGTGACACTTTTGTATTAGAGTATGGGTTATTCCCAAATGTTGTAAGACTCTTTAGATGGTTTAATATGAGACAATGTTATTAGACTATTTCATATGTGTGGGCTATATTGTCTAGACGAGAATCTTATGTAAGCTTCACTAAGTGAGGAGTCTATTTAAACTCCATATATGATATGTGAGAGGTCTATGTATACCTAGATATGAATAAAGTTTTTAATTTTTCTGCACTTTTGACCTATGATATGTTATGACGAATGTTAAGCACTTGTCTAAGTCCTCACCGAGGACGATGACACCGGTTACATCTATGGGGTGCTCCCAGATCATGACAAAATTGGTATCAAATCATGAGGTTGAAGTAAGACTAGGATTCATGTCTCATTAAACCACGTTTATGTAGAGTCTTGTTCATGGGTGTGAAGCGCGCCACACATATGAATGAGAGTCTATGTGACGCTTTGGAATTATCACTTATTGGTAATTTTGGAAGCCGTGCCTCAAGATTGGTAACTCTTTGTCACATCCCGAAACTACACCCTAGAAGTTAGGGCCAATCTCGGATTGCAACACGGCTTACTTGACCTCTCGGAGGTCTCGTACAAGACCTTACATATTATTCATCGTATATACATAATGAATAATAGTGCGGAATTAAAACTTTTTACAAAGCATTTCATAGTATTTAAAAACTCTTACATATAAAGTCATAGTAAAATACTAAAGTCAAAATATCATCAAATTTAAGACACGAGAATACTTTCGGGACACGGCCCATACACAATACTAATATAGAATTACTTAGTATATTACAATACTTTGAAAAGAAACATAAAAGACATCTCTGCCCTTGAATCAAATGAGGACATACTTCAACTTCAATTCAATGATGCTACAATCCAAGTCTTGCTTCCCAAATGCTCCTCACCTACCAACAACTATAGAGATAGATAAAATCATGGATTAGTACAACCACATGTACTAAATATGAAATAATGCATGAAAATCATGAAAACTGAAATTTATTGGAAAATATGCATCTTTTCATTTAAAAATTATATTATAATCATAAGAACAACATTTAACAATTTTGAAACACAGAAGATAACATTTAGACGATTTATCATAATTTTTGGAAGCACTTTACGGTAGCTTCAATTCACTGTTACATTGAAGTCCTTCACCGTTACAGTGAAGTACTTCCTCTTCCCTTTTAACAATTCCTAGCATGTAGTCTTCCCACTAAAAGCTATCCTAAGAGTCTCTTAAGCAACACAAAGAGAGACCGCCCATACAAACCCAAAGTCAATGTCTAATATGATTACCTAAAATAACATCAATAGAAGAACACATATACTTTCACATTAATCATCATATAGGTAGATTTTATCATACTTCACATAATCAACTACACAAATAATCACATTACTTCAAGTAGTTTGCCGACAAGGCCATGATCGTCATATCACTTAAAATAACGCCGACAAGGCCATATCAATTGCAAGTAAAGCACATAACGCTGCAACCATAAGTGGACCATACCAATCACAACATAATTGGAGTCTAATAATCATTAAATAAAGAAAATAGATCAGCTTACCAGCACTCCGTCCTCAAAACCTTAATCCAATGCCAAATCACCCAATTCAATATCACAAGACCCTTACCCATGGCCATAACCAACAATTCAATAAAATTATAACAATATTCATGAAACTAGGTCAATTTACTACATATTCATAAATATACTGCAACCTAGATATCAATTTACTACAATTATTACATCAATCAATATCCTATATGAAACTACATTTGAATATTCATAAACATTAGATTAATATCAAGTAACACATAACATAGTCAAAACAAGGGTTCATACAATTCATGGGTTCATTGGTTATTTTAGTTTAAAATCATCAATACAATAACGATTCAATCATTATTCAATGCATAAAAACTATTAATGCAAGAACCCATGGAATAGATCATAAAATTGGACAATTCATCTTTGAAAACTTTAGAAAACATCTTTGAAAGTTGGGCTCCTTGATGAAGAGAGTTTCAAGGATCAAAAACCATACCTCAATGAAGCTAATTCTTAAATTTGATTAAGAATCTCCACTCAATTCTCCAATCCAATCCCTTCCTTGAGTTTTTGCTCCAATGGAGTTCTAGGGAAATATCTATGGGATTAGGGTTTTTTGTTTTGATGAATAAAATCTTCTAAGTATTTTAGGATTATAAACATAGTTAAAATACCCAAAAGACTTTTAAGAAACCGCCAATACCCTTTTTTTTAAAGTGGGGTGAAGTTACAAGCTCACCCCTCACTTGGAAGAAAACCGCCAGATCCATTGACAGTTGGAAGTTGACGGACCGTTTGTCCGAAAATGAACTGTCCTATCCTTCCGTCGATTGGTTCAGAGAGTCAACATTGGTCTCTTCTCTCCCAAAACAAATTCACAATATACTATCCACCACCAACGGGGCGTCGATTGACCCACTGGGCGTTGATGTATTCCGTTGGTAGGTTGTCTTGGGCAGTCTTGGACACCAACTTTGGGTCCTTCATTAAGGACCCTTGGCTGGTTCTTGGGAAAGTTTGCCCGAACGTTTTGAATCCAAACATGCTGGTATATGATTTTAGCACCTATCACATGAATTCCACCCAAAGCGAATACGTAAAACTCAACAACACATTCTTAGACACACAAGGTCGTTTCAAGGAAAAACTTTCTAACGTCATGGACGTTCTTGGACGTTTGACCTCCAAACTTCACGAAACTTGACACACTGCCTATATACACTATAAAAACTCATTTAAGGACCTTATAACCTCATGAATCATACATAAACACATAAAATTACATATAAGATACATAGTTGGCTTAGTCGTCGAACGTCTTAGTCGTCCCATGACGTTTGACTTCCAATGAACCTAAAATCTTAGACACTGCCTCAATAACACATTATAGACAAATTTAGGACCTTATACCGTTATTAAAACCATTTTAGTCTCTAGTTAACCTTATTCATTTTTGAGGTCTTACAATCTACGTGTCCCTTTTACTTCTAATTTTTTTCTTGTGGATATAGGAGATGATTACGGGAAGGGAATCCGCAAGGAGAGTGTAGTAAGAGTTGGCTGATGCGGGAGAACCTTCTGAAGATAACCAAGTCCTTCCACAAGGAAATCAAGTTTCTCCACAAGACAACAATTTGTTCATTCTTTCACCCATGACGGATGGAGAGATAATGTCGGCTTTCCTAAATTTGGCCAAGTTATGACTACGCTAGACCAAGCGGTAGCTACTCAAACTCAAGCCATGACTTCTCAAGTAAACCGGGAGGTTGGACCCCATGTTCAACAAAATGCTAGTACTACGGCTTCTCACTTGAGGGACTTCACAAGGATTAACCCTTCAATGTTCTTTGGGGCTAAGTTGAATGGAGATCCCTACGACTTTCTTGATGAGGTCTACAAGATCCTCTATGCTATGGGAGTAAGTTCTAAAGAGAAGGCCTATCTAGCCTCCTATCAACTCAAGATGTGGCCCAAACTTGGGATACCCAACGGAGAGACAATAGGGCTTTCAGAGCGGGTCCTATAACTTGGGAGGTGTTCAGAAGGGATTTTCTTGATAGGTTCTTCCCAAGGGAGAAAAGAGAGGCGAAAGTGAAACAATTCATCAACCTTCATCAAAGAGGTATGACTGTGCAAGAGTACTCCTTGAAGTTCACTACAATGTCCAAATATTCTCCTTTCTTGGTTTCTAATCCTAGGGATAAGATGAGACGCTTTGTGACGAAAGTGTTCGATGATCTAGTTGATGAGTGTCATTCGGTGATGCTTCATGATAATATGGATATTCCTCATTTGATTGTTCATGATCAACAAGTTGAGGATACAAGACACTAAAGGAAGAATAGTGAGTTTAAGAGAGCCAAGTCTTATGAGAAAGGTACTTCCAACGGTACGTTTCAAATTCAAGATAAGACTAAATTCAAGAAGAGGGTATCCAACCAATTTTGTTACAATTTATCTAAGGCTAACAAGTATAGGGTTTCTAACCTATGTCCCAAAAGGTAAGAAGTGGAAATTCACCTAGTGACATACCTACTTATGCCAAGTGTGTAAGACATATAGGGGTGAATGCTTGGTAAGAAAGGGTAATTGCTTTGTTGTGCAAAAGATGGACATAAGGTTAGGGATTTGCCTAATGTGAGGATTCAAGAGAAGGGGAGTATTCAAGCTTAAACAAGCGGTCCTAGATCTGATTCTCCAAGGAGGAACTACTTCTATGCCCTCTGTTCTAGGGGTGAGCAAGAGGAATATCCCTATGTGGTCACGGGTATGTTACAAGTCTTCACTATTGATGTTTATGCTTTACTTGACCCCAGTTCTACTTTATTATTTGTAACTCCTCTAGTAGATAAAAAGTTCTATGTTCTACCCGATATTCTAGTTGAACCCTTTTTTGGTTACTATCTGGTGGCCGACTCCGTTGTGGCTAGGAGAGTCTTTAGGAATTGTCATATATCTTTGCCCAATCGAGTTACTTAGGTGGATTTGGTAAAACTAGATATGGTTGATTTTGATTTCATCTTGGGAATGGATTGGTTGCATGCTTGTTTTGCTTCAATTGATTGTAGTTAAGTTCAATTTTCCTAATGAACACGTCTTAGAGTGAAAGGGGGGTAATCAATTCATAGAGGTCGTATCGTTTCTTGTCTAAAAGCTTGTAGAATGATCTACAAGGGGTATCTTTACAATATTATAAGGGTTATGGATTTTGAGTCCGACATTCCTTCTTTAAAGTTGGTCCCCGTAGTGAAGGATTTTCCGGAAGTCATTCGCAATGACTTGCCCCGAATTCCTCGCAAATGGGAAATAGACTTTGGTATTGACTTATTACCGAATACGAAGCCTATTTCAATCCCTCCGTACCGGATGGCTCCAGCCGAGTTGAAAGATCTAAAGCTTCAACCCAAACACTTATTAGACAAGGGATTTGTAAAGCCTAGAATTTCACCATGGGGAGGTCCTCTGTTGTTTGTTTAGAAGAAGTATGGTCCCTTAGGATGTGCATTGCTTATCGTCAACTCAATAAGGTCACCATTAAGAACAAGTATCCTCTCCCTCGGATTGACGACTTGTTTGATCAACTCCAATAGGCAATCTACTTTTATAAGATTGATTTGACGTCGGGGTATCACCAACTTACGGTTATAGGTGAGGGTGTACCTAAAATGGCTTTCCAAACTAGGTATGGTCATTATGAGTTCCTAGTGATATATTTTGGTCTCACAAGTGCCCCGATGACTTTTATGGACCTTATGAATAAAAGATTTTGTATTTACCTTGATTCCTTTGTGATTGTCTACACTGATGATATCTTGGTATATTTGAAGAGTGAAGGTGAACATATAGACCATTTCAGGGTCGTATATCAAATTCTTAAGGAACACCAACTATTTGCCAAGTATAGTAAGTGTGAGTTTTAGTTGAGATCAGTGGAACTTATTGGTCATATTATCTCAAGAGAGGGCATAGAGGTCGATGCGAAGAAAACCAGAGCGGTTAAGAATTGGTCTAGACCATTGACTCTGACCTACTTTAGAAGTTTCTTGGCTTTAGCCGGGTACTATATGATGTTTATGGATGGGTTTGCATCCATTGCTTCTTGTTTGACTACCTTGACCCAAAAGAGTGTTAAGTTTGAATGGTCAGAGGCTTGTGAAAGAAGCTTCCAAGTGTTGAAAGATAGGCTTACCTCCGCTCCGGTGCTTACATTTCCAGAGGGTACCAAGGATTTTGTGGTGTATTTTGATACTTCCCGAGTGGGTTTGGGTTGTGTCCTTATGCAACATGGAAATGTGGAAACCTATTCCTCTAGACAACTCATGGTTCATGAGAAGAACTATCCAACTCATTATTTTGAATTAGCGATCTTAGTGTTTACTTTGAAAAGATGGAGGCATTACATGTATGGTGTTCATGTGGATGTGTATACCAACCATAAGAGTCTTCAATATGTGTCCACTCAAAAGGAGTTGAATCTCCGACAACAAAGATAGTTGGAATTATTGAAGGATTATGACATCAGTGTTCATTACCACTTCGGCAAGGCCAACGTGTTTGTGGATGCTTTAAGTCGTATGACCATGGGTGGTGTGTCTCATATGGAAGAAGGTAAGAAAGACCTAGTGAAAGATGTTCATAGATTGGATCGGTTGGGTGTTCGATTAAAAGATTCTCCGAAAGGTGGTTTTATGATTCATAATAACTCCGAGTGATCTTTAGTGGTTGAGGTGAACTCTAAGCTACATCTTTATCCTTTATTGATGGAGTTGAAGAAATTGGTACTTTGAAAGTTCATTGACTCATTCTCCCAAGGGGGGATGGTGTGCTTAGGTACCAAGGTAGATTGTGTGTACCAGATGTTGATGATTTGAGGGGAAAGATTTTTGAAGAAGCTCATATTTCTCGATATTCTATTCATCCGTGTGCCACCAAAATATATTGTGATCTTAGAGAGGTATATTGGTGGGATGGTCTGAAAAGGGACATAGCCGAGATTGTAGCTAAGTATCCAAATTGCCAACAAGTTAAAGTCGGGCACCAAAGACCGGGTGGTATAACCCAAGTAATGTATGTTCCTAGTTGGAAGTGGGAATAAATTAATATGAACTTTATTGTTTGGTTGCCTCGAACCAAGAGGCAAAACAATTCAATTTGGATTATTGTGTATAGATAGATAAAATCCGCTCAGTTTATTCCCGTCAAGTCTACTTATTCGGTGGAGGATTATGCAAGAATATACATTTATGAGATAGTGAACTTACATGGGATATCTGTGTCCATCATATTGGATAGAGGCGCTCAATTCACTTCTCATTTTTTGAGGTCTTTTCAAAAAGGGTTGGGTACTCAAATGAAGCTTAGCACCACTTTTCATCCTCAAACGGATGGTCAAGAAGAGTGTACTAATAAAACTCTAGAAGACATGCTGAGAGCTTGTGTAATAGATGTCAAAGGAAATTGAGACAATTACCTATCATTGATTGAGTTCTCCTATAATAATAGCTCCATGGCACCTTTGGAAGCACTCTATGGTAGGAGATGTAGGTCTCTGGTTTGGTTGTTGGAGGTTGGCTAGTGTTCACTACTTGGTCTCGGAATAATCTATGAAGATTTGGAGAAGGTTCGGGTGATAAGAGATAGTTTGAAATAGCCTATAGTCGGCAAAAGTCGTATGCCCACAATTGAAGAAGAGACATTGAATACGAAGTAGGTGATATGGTGTATTTGAAGATTTCACCTATGAAAGGGGTGATGAGATTCAGCAAAAAGGGAAGCTAAGTCCCCGGTTTGTGGGTCCAATGAGGTATTGTAGCTGGTCCGAAAAGTTTCATATGAGTTGAGACTACCTGGTGAACTAGCTTCGGTTCATCTGGTATTTCATGTCTCCATGCTTAAGAAGTATATTGGGGACCCCGTGTCCGTTCTCCCTATCGAAGGGTTAGGTGTGGATGAGAACCTTTCCCATGAAGAGGTTCTGTTGGAAATTCTTGATCGCCAAGTCAAGAAGTTGAGGAACAAAGCAGTGCCCTCAGTAAAAGTTTTATAGAGAAACCACCTAGTTGAGGGAGCAACATGGGACGCCGAGGCCGATATGAAGTCCCGTTATCCTCATCTTTTTCCTCAAAATTCTAGGCAAAGTTGAGGTTAGTAATAATCCTCTTAAAAATAATAAATAATGTTGAATTTATCTTTCTTTGCTAAAATATGTATATTCATGGTAAAGGTTCATGCTAAAATGAGTTTTCATGTAAAAATGCTCTTTTGTTTAATTTGCACTTATTAGTGTTATGCGTATTGTTTCCTTCATGAAATGGTATTGAGCATGTTAATGTGTTTTGAAATAAAATTGGCATAAGTAACTCTTGATTATCATGTTGATCTCATGTTGTTATTGAGAATGTAGTTCCTCATATGGTGATGTTTAGTTCTTATATGTGGTAAATTGTCATTTGAGTTGCTATGTTTAAATGTCATGTTTATGTGTTGAATGGAGTTGTTAATTACTCCTTTGAGTTGTTACTCATGTTGGTTATATGTTGTTTGTTGGGCTGCTAGCATTGAGTCTATCCTAATTCCTCTATAAAAAGATTTTAATGTCATTCGTGGATGAATGTTCCTAAGAAGGAAATAATGTAACACTCCGAAAAGTCCATGACTTGTTATAGAGCTTCACATGATGAACTAAGACTTAAAACACTGTTTAAAAGCCTAAAAAAAGAGTTGAAACTAATTATGAAGTGTTAGATTCAGAACGTTAAGAAACAACCATAACGTAAAGAGAATAGTGAAATGTGTGCTAGTGTGCCTTGGCATGTTTCATGGGGTTTTAAGAGTCAGCATTTATTAAAAATTGGTAAAAAGGTGTTGAATACATAGAAGAGTGTGCTTAGGGTCGAAACATACGGGTACGACTCCCCAAGGACCACCAAAAGGGTCCTTGGATAGGAACCTTCTATTTGACCCAGAACTTCCATTTTGGGCACTGTGCATCCACGAGCCAAACAATGAGTCATCGTTTGATCGATGCTCCATAAATTTCTCCGTTGGTTGAAACTTATCCATTTTCCTAAAATGGCCCAAAATATCTCTCTGTGATCCAAACCACGGACCATCAGGTGGTCCATGTGTAACACCTCTAAAAGTATTTAAGTGAAAATAGAGCCTAACATTTGTGAATTTGTGTTTTGAAGTCCTAAAATGAATTAAAATAAGGCTAAGAGGTAGTTTCTAGAGTTTCATGATGTTTTGAGGTCAAACGTCCAAGAATTTCCATGACGTTTGTAAGCTTTGCCTTGAAATGTACTTGTATGCCTTAGTGTGTTTCATCAAGTTTTACATGTTCGTTTTGGATGAAATAAATGTGAGAGATCGTAAAATCGTATACGAACATATTCGTGTTGGAAACGTTCGGGAAAAACTCTGCAAGGACCAATCAATGGTTCTTGAGGAAGGACCCATCTTTATTTCCAAAAGTGCCTAAAGTAGTCTCATCTACGGAGGGCAACCTACACCTCGTAGGTGGTGTGACGCCCCGTTGACTAGAGACTAAGTCCACACTTAGAGTGGGGAGCTCAAGCCCCCAATTTTGGGTCTTTGATCAAGACGATGAGGCACTAGTATAGGCCGTCGCCTGGTCTACTAACTGTCAGTCCCTCCGTCGATTGGCACATGCAGAAATTTTGTAGGTGTCTCAGCCAGCCCAAGGGTATTTTGGGGTTTTCACATACCCTTCCTAAAATTATTTGGACTATTTATTAAGGTTATTTTTGTTATTTTAAGTGGGTTTATAATTCCTAAACACTTAGATGAATTCACTTCTCAAAATTAAAACCCAAATTCCGACTCTATAGAACACCATTGAAGCTTGAAGGGAGATTGGAGATTGGAAGTGGTATTCTCCATCAATTCTCCTCAATTTTCGTGGTTAATCATCAATTATTGTATGACATTCATCCTTGAATCTTCTTTCTTGGAGTAGCCAATCATCAAAGTGATTTTCGAAATGTTTCAAAATATGAAATTGTCCTATTATGATATCTAGTCATGGATTCTTGCATAAAACGTTCTGAATCATCATATATTGATTGAATTTAATGATTTTAGACTAAAAACTTTAACTCATTCCATTCATGTAACCCTAGTTTTTTACTACTTATGGGTAAATTGATTATGTCTTTGTGCTATTGAATTCTTGTGTAGTTTGAATACGACTAATGAATTATGAATATGTTAGAATTGTTAGTAGTCTGTCCTAATTTGATAAATCCATGTTGTATTATCTTGCATTCATAGCATATTATGGTTATTGGATAGAATTGGTGATCATGGCCTTTCGTAGGGGCCTTTGAGTATTGTGTTGGTTGAGTTGACTATGGATTGGAGTGGTGAGATTGGAATAATGTTATGTTCACCTAAATTTCTCTATATTGTGTAGTATATTTCTTAGATGATGATGATGTTTGTTATGGTCCACTTATAGTGGCGGTGCTTATGTGCTATGCTTTCGAATTATGTGGCCTCGTTGGCATTACTTTATGTATTATGGCTTTACCATGTTATAACTTGAATATGTGAGTGTTGTGAGGGCATTGATGACTTGTGTGTATGTCACATCCCGATACCACACCCATAAGATATGGCACTCTCGAAGTGCAACGAGATATTTGACTTCTCGGAGGTCTTGTACAACTCCTTTCGTATCGTTCATCGCATATAAACATATCAAAAGTAGTGCAGAATTAAATCTTTTCACAAAGATTATATAAGTATTTAAAATATCTTTCATATAAAACTCATTGGAAATACTAATTCTCATTTCATCAAATCTTAGACAAAAGAATACTTTCGGACATGACCCATACTCAATAGAAATAAATACTACTAAGTCTATTACAATACTTCGATAAAGGAAATAAAAGACATCCATGCCCTCGAGTCAAATGCGGACATACTTCAACTTGGTTGCACGATATTATAAGCCAAGCTTAGCTCTCCAAGAGCACCTCCACCTATGAATCACTTTAGAGATAGATAAAAGAATGGAATTAGTACAAACACATATACTAAGTATGGCATAATGCAAAAAATCATGAAACAGACATTTTATTGGAAACACGCATCTTTTTTATTTAAACATCATACCATAATCATAAGAATAACATTTAACATCTTAGAAACACATAAGAAATCACTTATCAATTTATCACATGTTTATAAAATGTTATAGTAAGATTATGTCAAGTTACAGTGAACTAACTTCACGGTTACAATGAAGTTTCTCAACTTCACAAGGGTTACTTTCTAGAATGCAATCCTCTCACTAAAAGCTATCCTAAGACTCACTTGAGTAATACAAAGAGATAACACACATACACCCTCTCTAGGCACACCTAAATGATCCCAAAGACCACCTATAATGAGATACACACTTTTACAATACATCAAACACATGATCATGAGATCCTCCTACTAAAGGTGATTCTAAGTCTCACTTGAGTGAGTTGTGAAGCGACCTCCATACAGTCCCTTACACGCACACTTATGATATCCTAAAGATTACCTAGGATAAGATCATTCTAACTTAATACCACAACATATAGATAATATGACATTCTCCTTCCAAAGGCTATCAAAAGACTTATTTAAGTAAATCAAAACGATAATGTCCATGATTAACCTCTTCAAGATTACCTAAATAATCCTTAGGACTACCTAACTCTTAGATCATGTCTACATAATAAACCATCTTCCCTAACTAGAGTCATTCTTAAGACTTATCTAGGTAAGATACGAAGTGACCATTTCTATGGCCCCTTCACACCTTAACTAGATAACCCTTAACTACTCTAGATAAGTACTTATTTATTTAACATGCTTTCTTAACCTTAGTCATTTCATTCATTAGTTCATTTAAGACTCATTCGTCACATAAGGACATTCAAGTAATGGTCTTGGACAAGACCTAGGGACTCTCATTAACATCGTCAAAGCCTATTGTGCAATGTCTAGATAGTGTCTCATACCACCACCTAAACCTCATAGAACTTCTCTAATGCTAGTAGGTATTGCATATGATGAGAATAGGCAATAACCGACATAGACCATGATAGCTACACATGCAATCCGGAGTTCTAACCAACTCCGATAAGGGTGTTCTACTTTCCAAGGGTAGAACTAGGACACATCCCATGTAGGCACATGGTGAAGGAATATGAAGGGTTTTTATGTACTCTAGTCTCATCCTCAAGTAAAGGTACATTGTACTCTAGGCTCCTTCTCAAGTAGAGCTACCTCCCATAACATCATCACTCGGTGATAGCCTTTGTTCTAATAGAGTAATTGACATTACATTATCACATGAGGAGGTTCCATATCTAGTTCATAACCCAATCACATTCATCCTACCTAAGAAGTCCACTAGGTCTACCTTTCAATGGCGACTAAGATAGATCATATTGACTTCCCTAACAATGATATGATGTCGTTCCAGACAATCAACCATAAGTCCATCATTAATTACAAGAAGGATACCATTACGTCTCTCACTCATAGATCATAACATAACATTACCATTAGGTTTAAGGTTCCACATATATGACCTTCTTATCATCATTTAAGGTCTCACATATCATTCGTTCATACATGAAAAGAGTGCACTAAGCTTACCTAGTCAAGAAATCTAATATTCACATATCATTCATACATGTATCAACTAAGGGATACAAGTCTACCAAAACAAGATACAACATACTTTACTTTATTACATATAGCATATCATTATTTGAACCACTGACGAATGACCCTTATCATCTTTATGTCATCCTATAAATTACTATATCATCATCAATATAACCATCATAAACTCATATATTCAATTAGGAATAATCATGCATCAACCCTAAGACTACACACATAAGACATAGTCATAGTCTAACATGATCACCTAACAACAATAGAATAACTCATACTTTCACTTAATCACATGTAGATAGATATGCTCATACTCCACACAAATCAACTACACAAATCATCATAATACTTCAAGTTGTTCCGACAAGGCCATGATCATCATAATACATAAAGTAACGCCGACAAGGCCATATTAATTGCAAGTAAAACACATAGCACCACCACCATAAGTGGACCATACCAACCACAATATAAATTAAGTCAAATTAACATAAAATAAAGAGAATTAGGGCAGTGTACTACCACTCCATTTTCACCACTTCAATCCATAGCTAAATCATCCAATTCAATATCATAAGGCACTTACCCATGGACATAACAAATATTTCAATACATAAACTATGATATTAAATGAAACTAGGTCAATTAAATATAGATTTATCAATATAAGACAACCTAGATATCAATTCAATACAATTATTACGTCATTCAATAGCCCATATAAAACTACACTAGAATTCATAAGTGTTAAGACAATATTATTTAACCTATAAAGTAGTCAAAAAGAAGGGTTCATCAATTGCTTGGGTTCATAGGTTAATTGTGTTAAAATCATGAAATTTAACAACAATTCAATCAATATCCAATGCTTTAAAACTTTAATGCAAGAACCCATGGATAGATTTCAATTCAGAATACTCATCTTTTGATTAACCTTTGAAAATTACTTTGATGATTGACTCCTTGAAGAATAGAGTTTCAAGGATAAAAAAAGCATACCTTATTGATTCTAATACACCAATTTGATGAAGAATCACCACTCAAATCTCCTATCCAATCTCTTCCATTAGTTTTGGCTTCAATGGAGTTCTAGAAAATTTCTTAGGGATTTTGTTTTTTTTTTAAAAAAATGAATTCTCCCAAGTGTTAAGACTTATAAAGACATTTACAATACCCAAAAGACCCTTTTCAAACCTCCCAAACTTTTATTTGGATGTGGGGTGAATTTACCACTTCAACCCTAGAATTAACAGTAAACCTGCATAGTTGACAGCACCATCCACGACTGGGTAGTCGACGGACCGTCCAGTCCTCTCGTCGTTTGCTTAAGAGACTTGCCTTTGAAATATTTATCTCCCTAGGATAATTATTTACCCACGACACCCATAGATGGGGAATCGACTGGCTTACGAGTCGTCGGCTTCCTCAGTCGTTTGGGGCCTGGTCTAGATAGCCTTGGCTCTTGAGAAGGGTACTTCCTCAATAACCCTTAATTGGTGCTTGGGGACTTTAACCCGGACGTTTCCAAACCATATATGTTTTTATACAATTTTAGGACCTACCACATGAATTTCTTCCAAAACTAACACGTAAAACTTGACGAAACATGCCAAGACACACAAGGTCGTTTCAAGGCAAACCTTTCGAATGTCATGGACGTTCTTGGACGTTTGACTTCCAAACATCATTAAACCTGATACACTGACTACAAACACTATAATAACTCATGTAATGACCTCATTAACTTATGAAACACACATATAAGCACATAAACACACATGAGGAACATAGGTGACTTAGTCGTCGAACGTCTTAGTCGTCCCTTGACGTTTGAGTTCCAAATCACCTAATAGTCTATACACTTACCCAATACAACATTATAAACCAATTTATGACCTTATACCCTCATGTAAAACATGTTAGTCTCTAGCTTCACCTAAGTCATTTTCGAGGTATTACAATCTCCCCAACTTGAACAACATTCGTCCTCGAAAGACACTTTCCACTCTTCGAATAAAATCAAGAGTAGAGACTCAACTTAACATCTCATGAACATACCATATAAGACCTACTAAAATACAAAACTATAGGAAAACATCAATTTCACGTAATTAAGAGCATCACAACACCATAAGAAACTAGAATAAATTATACAACTCATTATGCCATAAAACTCACATCCTTCATTCCAAATAATAAAAACTCATTTTATATTCAATATCATGCTCATATACATCAGTTATAACCACCTTACAGCAATTTTAGACCAAATAATGAATTGGTCAATTTTGCAAAATTTTTACAATAAACTGCCAAAGCTACAGTGAATTATGCAATCTCTTTCAAAAATGCAACTTTTTGGGCAATTCATGATGGTAACATGCCAATATGCAATTTAGAACCACATAAACACATCTTACAAATAATCATAACTTCATAGAATGCACAATGCAAGGAACCAATGAAATTCAATTTCAACAAGACTCCTAAACATAATGCACATACAACATACTTTTATGACTCTCTACTCTCAAGCTTGAGTTGAATAGAAGAGATGAGACAATCAATCAAAACTCCACTACTCACCATACTCCCCCACTTAGAAGGAACTCATACCACTAAAGAAACACAAGTACTTACCATCATCATCATCATCATCCGGCTTTTATCATCTAGCCCGAAGTGCATAGAAATGAGCCTTCACCTTTGGAACATCATCTTTTGGAACATTAGTAGCAACTTTCTTGGCCTCCTTTCCAATAGCCGCAATGGTAGGGCAATCTCTCACCTTATGATCATCCTTCCCAGAACCAAAGCAACCACCTGTACCGTGTAGACACTTCCCATAATGTTTCTTTCCACAAGTAGCACAAGTAGGCTTGCCATCTTGAGAACAACCTCCTTTCTCAAGTTTGACCTTAGGAGCATTAGATCCATCTTGAGTTTGATCCCTCTTCTTGAACCTAGGTTTATCTTTCTCACTTGGTCCACCCCTCTTAAAATTTCTAGACATCCTCTTAAGTTTGGACTCCTCTATAGATTGAGCATACACCATAAGTCTAGCTAAGGTCATATCATCATGTAGAATGACCCTACGACATTCTTCTCTCACAAGGTTGGCAACACCCGTGACAAACCTACTCATGTCATCCCTAGGGTTAGACACCAAGGATGGAGCATATTTAGACAACATAGTGAACTTCAAAAATACTCTTCCACACTCATGTTGCCTTGCTTGAGATTGATAAACTCTTCAACCTTCCCTTCCCTCCTCTCACTGGGAAAGTACTTTCCCAAGAAAGCCTCCTTGAATTCCTCCCGCTCAGTAGGACCCGACACAACTGGTCTATTGCCTTTCCATTGTGTGTACCACACTTGATCAACATCTTTCAATTGATACGAAGCCAACTCCGCTTTCTGCCTAGAAGTCACCCCCATAACATGCATATCTCATACACCTCATCTAGGAACTCTTGGGGATCCTCTCCCACCTTTGAGACAAGAAAGTTAGGAGGATTCATCCTCAGAAAGTGTCTCAATCTAGATGTCATAGTGCTCTCCACAACATTCACTCTAGGTGCAAAACCCATAATTACATGGGTACACAAAGCTCGCGATATATCAAGTAAAGCCTCTCTAATCTCCCCATTAGACATTTCTGGGGAAACCACCGGAACATCATTACCTCCATCCACTATAGGGACTTGATCACCTTGAGATCCTTGAGCACCTTGCTCAACTTGAGGAACTTGAGGAACTTGCTCAACTTGAGGTGGCATCTCCTCATTCATATAACTATCCTCAACTTTTTAGACGTTGTCCTCCTTGTATTCATCTTCCTAGAAACACAAGGAAAACCATAAGAAAAGAGTACTCATAACTTTTATTCTATGGTATGATGTAGGATTAGAAAAGAAGGAAAAATCTATCGTCCTATAGCCTCTTGCCCATAGATGTGTCGCAACTCACACCGATGGTCAAGACTCTACTAGACGTGACTTGATGAGACTTTTTGATTCCTAATACCACTTTCATAACCTATGCTCTGATACCAAGCTTGTCACATCCCGAGACCACACCCTAGAAGATATGGCACTTTAGGAGTGCATCCAGCGTACTTCACCTCTCAAAGGTCGTGTACAAGCCCTTCCGTGTCGTTCATCGCATATAAACATATGAAAAGTAGTGCGGAATTAAAACTTTTCACAAACATTCAATAAGTATTTAAAATATCTTTCATATATAACTCATTGTAAATACTAAGTCTAATTTCATCAAATCTTATACACAAGAACACTTTGGGACATGGCCCATACACAATAGATATAAGTACTACTAAGTCTATTACAATACTTCAATAAATAATATAAAAGGAATCCATGCGCTCGAGGCAAATGAGGACGTACTTCAACTTGCTTGAATGATCGTTGAATTAAGGCTTAGCTCTCCATGAGCACCTTCACCATAAAAGCATGGAATTAGTACAAACACATATACGACGTATGGCATAATGCATAAAATCATGAAAACGGACATTTTATTGGAAACATGAATCTTTTTTTATCAAAAAATCATATCACCATCATAAGAATAACATTTAACAGCTTAAAAACACATAAGAAATCACTTAATCAATTTATCACAGTTTTATGAAATGTTACAGTAAGCTTATGCCAAGTTACAGTGAACTAACTTCACAGTGAAGTTTCTCAACTTCACAAGGGTTACTTTCTAGCATGCAATCCTCTCACTAAAAGCTATCCTAAGACTAACTTAAGAAAGACAAAGAGAGACCGCCCATACACCCTCTCTAGGTACACATAAATAATCCCCAAGACCACCTATAATGAGATATACACGTTTACAATACATCAAACACATTATCATGAGATCCTACTACCAAAGGTGATTCGAAGTCTCACTTGAGTGAGTTGTGAAGTGACTGCCCATACAATCCCTTATACACACACTTGAGAGATTCCACAGATTACCTAGATAAGATCATTCTCACTTAATACCACAACATATAGATAATATGACATTCTCCTTCCAAAGTCTATCAAAAGACTTACTTAAGTAAATCAAGAAAATAACTTCCATGATTGACCTCTTCAAGATTACCTAAATAATCCTTAGACTACCTAACTCTTAGATCATGTCGACATAATCAACCATCTTCCCTAACTAGAGCCATTCGTAAGACTTATCTAGGTAAGATACGAAGTGACCATTCCTATGCCCCCTTCACACCTTAACTAAACAACCCTTTACTACTCTAGATAAGTAATTATTCATTTAACAGGCTTTCTTAACTTTAGTCATTTCATTCATTAGTTCATTTACGACTCATTCATTACATAATAACATTCTATTAATGGTCTTGAACAAGACCTATGGACTCTCACTAACATCTTCAATGCCTATTGTGCAATGTCTAGATAGCGTCCCATACCACCACCTAAACCTCATAGAACTTCTCTAATGCTAGTAGGTATCCCATATGATGAGAATAGGCAATAACCGACGTAGACCGTGATACCTAAACATGCAATTAGGAGTTCTAACCTACTTCGATGAGGGTAATATACTTGCCAAGGGTAGAACTAGGACACATCCCATGTAGGCACATGGTTAAGGAATATGAAAGGCTTTTATGTACTCTAGTCTCATTCTCAAGTAGAGGTACATTATATTATAGTCTCCTTTTCAAGTAGTGCTACTTCCCATAACAAAATAAATCGGTGCTAGACATTGTTCTCATACAGTAATTGACATTAAAGGATCACATAAAGAAGTTCCATATCTAGTTCATAACCCAATCATATTCACCCTACCAAAGAGGTCCACTAGGGCTACCTTTCAATGGCTACTAAGATAGCTCATCATGACCTCCCTAACGACGATATAATGTCATTCCAGCCAATAAATCCTAAGTCCAACATTCATTACAAGAAGGATACCATTACGACACTCGACTCCAAGTTCATAACATAACATTGCCACTAGGTTTAAGGTTCCATGTACATGACCTTCTTATCATCATTTAAGGTCTAACAGATTATTCATTCATACATGACAAGGGTGCACTAAGCTTACATTGTCAAGACATCTCATATTCACATATCATTCATACATGTATCGAGTAAGGGACACAAGTCTACCAAAACAAGACACAAGATACTTTATTTTATTACATATAGCATATCATTCTTTTAATCAATTAGGAATGACCCTTATCATCTTTATGTCATCCTATAGAGTTTCAAGGATCAAAAATCATACCTTATTGATGCTAATCCACAAATTTGATGAAGAATCGCCACTCAAATCTCCAATCCAAGATCTTTCTTGAGTTTTTGCTTCAATAGAGTTCTAGATAGTTTCTTAGGGATTTTGGGTTATGATTTTTTGAAGAATCAATTCTCCTATGAGCTTAAAACTTATGAACACATTAAAAATACCCAAAATACATTTTCAAAACCACTCAAACTATTATTTGGACGTGGGGTGTATTTACCACTTCACCCCTAGAATTAATAGTAGACATGCGTAATTGACAGAACCATCGACGACTAGGCAGTCGTCGGACCATTTGTCCACAAACGGACCGTCCTGTCCTCTCGTTGTTTGGTTCAGATACTTGACTTTTGTAGATACATCTCCCTAGGCTAAGTATTAAACCATGACATCCATCGATGAGACGTGGACTGGCCCACGAGCCGTCGTTTGCCTCAGTCATTTGGAGCCTGGTTTAGATAGCCTTGGCTCTTGAGAAGGGTCCTTCCTCAAGGACCCTTAGTTGGTCCTTGGGGATTTTCACCTGTTCATTTCAAACCCAAATATGTTTGTATACAATTTTAGGACGTCCCACATGAATTTCATCCAAAATGAACATGTAAAACTCGACCAAACATGCCAAGACACACAAGGTTGTTTCAAGGCAAACCTTTTGAACGTCATGGACGTTCTTGGACGTTTGACATCCGAACTTCATGAAACTTAACACACTGAAAATAAACACTATAATAACTCATTTCATGACCTATTAACTCATTAAACACACATATAAGGACATAAGCACACATGAGGCACATAGGTTACTTAGTCGTCGAACGTTTTAGTCATCCCTTGACGTTTCACTTTCAAATAATCTAATAATCTAGACACTACCTCAATACCACATTGTAAACCAAATTAGTACCTTATACCCTCATGACAAACATGTTAGGCTCTAGCTTCACCTAAGTCATTTTCGAGGTATTACAATGTATATGTGAAGTCTAAGCATGAATTCTTCTAGTTGATGGTATGTGTCTCTAGTAGGCTTCAGTAAGGTCATTGTGTGTATTACTTGATGTTGAAGTACGATGTTTCTTTGATGGATTATATGAGACTTGTGATACTTAGATTGATCATAGTATAGTAGTAAGAAGGATGACCTATAGATGATATTGGTTATACCTATGTGCTTCTTGAATGATATGTGATATGTGATATGGTGAAGTATGTGTGTGTCTTGTTTTGGTAGGCTTGTTTCCCTTACTTGATGCATGTATAATGTGAATATGAGTTCTTAACTTAGTATGCTAAAGCTTCTTAATCTGTATGTGTGATTGACATGTGACCTTGAACATAGTTAAGAAGGTCCTTTATGTGGAACCTTTAACCTAGATGGAAGGTTATGATATCCTTGAAGTTGAAAGTAACGGTATACTTCTTGCGTGAATGATGCACTTAGGGTTGATTTACAGAAACTGCATGAAATAGTTGTAAGGAAAGTCATTGAGCATTCTCTTGACCATTGTAGGTAGCCTCAGTGGACCCTCTTTGGTAAGGTGCAATGTGATTAAGTTGTGAACTAGATATGGAACCTCTTCATGTACTCCTTTATTGTATTACTTTATGATAACAAAGTCTAGAACCGAGTGAGTATGTATGGGGAGTGGCTCTAGTTGAGGATGAGGCTAGAGTACAAAGAAACCCTTCATATTCTTTAACCATGTGCCTACATGGGTTGTGTCCTAGTTCTACCATTGGCAATTCGAACACCCTTTATCGGAGTAGGGTTGACTCCGGATTCCATGCATAACTATTATGGTCGATGTCGGTTATTGCTTATTCTCATTATGTGGGATACCTACTAGTATTGGAGAAGTTTTATGAAGTTTAGGTGGTGGTATGGGACGCTATCTAGACATTGCACGATTAGGCTTTCAATATGTTAGTGTGTGAGTCTCTAGGTCTTATTCAACACCATTATTTGAATATCCTTATGTTTTGAATGTTTCTTAATTAATTAATGAAGATATTAACTTAAGTTGGAAAGCATGTTAACGAATAAGTACTTATCTAGAGTAGTTTAAAGATTGCCTAGTTAAGGTATCACGGGGGCATGGGAATGGTCACTTCATGTCTTAACTAGGGAAGTCTTTAGCATAACTCTAGATAGGGAAAGTATATAAATAAAGTAGACATGATCTAAACTTAGGTAGTCTTAAAGATTATTTAGGTAATCTTGGAAAGAGTAAATGTGCGGTCTCTTCTTGAATTACATAAGTAAGTATTTTAATAACCTTTGGGAGGAGAATGCCATATTATATGTATACTAATTGTGAAGTGAGAAAAACCCTATCTTAGGTAGTCTAAAAGATCTCTTTGGTGTGTGTGAAGGGATTGTATTGGTGGTCGCTTCATAACTCACTCAAGTGAGCCTTAGAATCACATTTGGTAGGAGGACCTCATGTTTATCTGTTTTGATATATTGTTAATGATATATTGTGATGTGTGAGCTTCTTTTGAAGTTACACTGAAGTCACTGTAATGCTCACTATAATGTTAATGTGAGATTTTATAATGTCATATAATTTAGATATGTCATGGAATGTGTTATAAATGTGATGTTCGGTGTTTAAACATGATCCTTATACTTTTAATATGACGTTTTAATAATTAAGAGCATGTTTCTCATAAATGTCTGTTTCTCAAGATTTTATGCATTATACCGTACTTAGTACATGCATTGTACTAATTACATAAATTTTATCTATATCTAAAGGTGTAGGTTGAAGGTGAGAAGAGTCTTGAAGAAAAACTTGGAATCTAGACTCTTTCAAGCAAAGTTGAAGTGTGTCCTCACTTAAGTAGAGTACATAACTATCATTAGACTTCTTTTATTCAAAGTATTGTAATAGACTAAGTATTTCTATAATCGTATTGTATGGGCCGTGTCCCAAGTATTATTTAGTCTAAGATAGGCATATCTTGAGACTTAGTATTTCCTATGAATTTAATATGAATGATTTTTAAAGATATTTCGTGTGAATAATTTTAATTCAGGACTACTTTTCATACATGTATGCAATCAATGATGTCAAAGGGTTTGTACAAGACCTCCGAGAGGTCAAGTGCACCTTGTTTCACTCTGAGAGTGTCATACCTAAGAGGGTGTGCTCTTGGGGCGTGAAAATTTTGGTATCAGAGCATAGGTATGAAAGTGGTATTAGGAATCAAAAAGTATCATAAAGCCACGTCTAGTAGAGTCTTGTTCATCTGTGTGAGTCGCGACATATCTATGGACGAGAGGCTATAGGACGATATAGTTTCACTTTTTTCTTCAATCTTGTGTCATTCCTATAGAGTTGAGGTTATAAGCGTGTATTCCTAATATCGACTACAAGAAGAATGGGCCGCTACAATGTTGGGGGAAGGAGTGCAAGAGGAAGTTCGTCAAGGTCGACTAGCTTAATTGTCACGACCCAAGACCACACTTTAGAAGATAGTTCCAAACGCAAATTGTATCTGGCGTACTTGACCTCTCGGAGGTCTTTTACAAGCCATTCCGTATCGTTCATTGCATACAAACATATGAAAAGTAGTGCGGAATTAAAACTTTTCACACGAATATCTGAAAACATCTTTCATATAGGAAATACTAAGTCTCATTTCATCAAATCTTAGACTCAAGAATACTTGGGAAACGGCCCATACAATAAGAATATAGAAATACTTAGTCTATTACAATACTTGAACAAGAGAAATCAAAGAAATCTATGCCCTCGAGTCAAATGAGGACATATTTCAACTAGCTTGAAAGATCTTCTAATCCAAGCTTATCTCCCCAAAAGCACCTTCACCTATGAATCACATTACAGATAGATAAGAACATGGAATTAGTACAAACACATATACTAAGTATGGCATAATACATAAAATTCATGAAAACGGACATTTAATTGAAATATGCATCTTTTGATTTAAATATCATAACATAAGCATAAGAAAAACATTTAACACCTTAGAAACACATAAGAAATCACTTAAGAAATTCATCACATTTTCAAAAACATTACAGTGAAGCCATGTCACTTTACAGTGAACTAAATCATTGTTACAGTGAACTTCTTCACTGTTACAGTGAACTTCTTTAACTTAACCTTGGACTCTTTCTAACATGCAATCCTCTCACTAAAAGTTATCCTAAGATTCACTTAAGTAAGACAAAGAGAGACCTCCCATACACCCTCTGTTGGAACACCTAAATGATCCATAAGACCACCTATAATGAGATACACACCCTTACAATACATCAATCACATAAACATGAGATCCTCTTACCGAAGGGGATTCTAAGGTTTACTTGAGTGAGTTGTGAAAGGACCTCCCATACAATCCCTTTCACACAAACTTACGAGATTCTATAGATTACCTAGAATAAGATCATTCTCACTTAATACAATAGCATACATATAATATGACATTCTCCCTTCCAAAGGTTATCAAAAGACTTACTTAAGTAAATCAAGACGATAACGTCCATAATTGACCTCTTCAAGATTACCTAAATAATCCTTAAGACTACCTAAGTTTGGATCATGTCTACATAATCTACCAACTTCCCTAACTAGAATCATTCTTAAGACTTATCTAGGTAAGATACGAAGTGCCATTCCTAAGTCCCCTTCACACCTTAACTAGACAACCCTTAACTACTCTAGATAAGTACTTCTTCATTTAACATACTTTCTTAACTTAAGTCATTACATTTATTCGTTCATTTAAGACTCATTCATCACATAAGGACATTCAAGTAATGGTCTTGAATAAGACCTAGGGACTCTCACCAACATCTTCAAAGCCTATTGTACGATGTCTAGATAGTGTCCCATACCACCACCTAAACTTAATAGAACTTCTCTAATTCTAATAGGTATCCCATAGGACGAGAATAGGCAATAAAAAACATAGAACATGGTAGCAAATCATGGAATCCGGAGTTGTAACCTACTATGATGGAAGGTGTTCTATTTGCCGATGGTAGAACGTGGACACATCCCATGTAGGCACATGGTTAAGGAATATAAAGGGCTTACTTTGTACTCTAGCCTCATCCTTTAACTACGGCTACTTCCCTTACCATACTCACTCGGTGCTAGCCTTTGTTCTCATGGAGTAATTTACTTTAAAGGATCATACAAAGGTGTTTCATATCAAGTTCATAACCCAATAATATTCACCCTACTAAAGAGGTACTCTTGGGCTACCTTACAATGGAGACAAGATAACTCTTGATGACTTTCCTAAGAAAGATATGATGTCGTTCCAGCTAACCAACCTTAAGTCCATCATTCAATACATGAAGGATACCATTACGGCTTTCGACTTCAATGTTCATAACCTTGCCACTAGGTTCAAGGTTCCACATAAAGACCCTCTTAACATCATTCAAGGTCACATGTCATTCATACATTCAATACTAATAGGACTTAGCATCCTAAGTCAAGACATCTCATATTCACATTCATACATGTATCAAGTAAGGGACACAAGTCTACCAACACAAGACACAACATACTTTACATATAACATATCACTTTAGAAGCACGTAGGCATAACCAACATCATCTTTAGGTCATCCTATACAATTACTATAAAATCATCAATATAACCATCATAGACTAATATAGTCAAGTAGGAATAATCATGCATCAACTTTAAGACTACAAATACCAAGACATAGTCATAGTCTAACATGATCACCCAACAACAATGGAAGAACACATACTTTCACTTAATCACAAGTATATGAATATGATCATACTTCACATAATTCACTACACATATCATCACAATATATCAAGTAATATTGACAAGGCATTAACATTTCGGAAAATCATATATCTAATGAAGAGCCCAATATGCCCTTAGGATAACCTATTAGGGGTACATAGGCACCCCAATGCCCAATATTGAGAAATATTGAGCATAGTATATAAAAATTGGCTAAGGGATACTAGCCAATTTTCCTTATACAAATAAGAAATATTCTTTTTGGGTTGTCACACCCCAATCCAAGATTGATGTTCAATAAATTTACCTGTAATGAAGACCCTAAGCTAAAAGAAAAATCCTTTCAAAATAGTTTCACACAAAGTACTAGGCATCAAACTGTCAAGCCTAGTACCATAGCACATGATCATTTAAAATGATTATGTAGATAAAAAGTGCCCAAGGACATAGTGAGGATCCTTGGGACAATAAGTAAACATTCCCAAATGAACCATAAATAATCGATATTTAGGAAAGTGCAATCAACCCATGTGCAAGCACATGTGCAAGACATGTGAAGAAGCTGCCAAAGGATGGGACCACCCTAACCGAATTCGGTTAGGGTAGTTATGGGGGGAAACGAGCACAAGGGACCAATCCATGTGGGGCCTAACCTCCCTACATGTTCTAGACTCTAACATACTGCTCTAAAAAACTAAATAACCTAGTACTAACCGAATTGGACCCATTAGTGCACCCGACAACCTAGGACCAAAACTGGGTTGACACTAGCCTAGTACTAGTTAAAGAGACAACCTAGTACCTAACCTAGGATGATCCAAAAGGTTAGTTATGGTCCTAACAACTTAGGAATACTTTATTAATTCCCCTAGGTTACCTGATTAATTAATTTAGCAAATTAATTAATTTAAAAGGGCTAAAATCAAAAATAAAAAGGAAATTTTCAGATTTGGTTAACACAAGAAAGGGACAACCTAGTACCTAACCTAGGATATCCTAAGAGTTAGCTAAGATCCTAACGACTTAAGAGTACTTTAGTAATTGCCCTAGTCTACTTAATTAATTAATTTATCAACTTAATTAATTTAAAGGGAAAAAGCCAAAATCACAAAGCAATATCTAGATTTCGGTTAAAACAAGAAAACGACAACCTAGTATCTAACCTAAGATGGTTCAAAGGATTAGTTATGGTTATAACGACTTAAGGGCAATTTATTAATTACCTTAGGTCACTTAATTAATTAATTAGCCATTTAATTAAATAAATTAAAGGGGTCAAACCAAAATTCTTACGCTAACCTAGTACAACTTAAGAAACATCCTAGTACTTAACCTAGTATGGTCCAAAAGGGTTAATTTTTGTTCCAATGATTTAGGGGAAATTTAATAGTTACCCTAGGTACCTTAATAAATTAAATTAAACATTTAATTAATTAATTTAAAGGGGCAAAACAAAATTCTTTTAGGAAAAATTTCAGATTTGACCAAGTATTGTGTTTTCCTAGTTCTAGTCAATGTAAGAGGGGCTTTTTAGTAATTAGTTAATTAATTTATTTAATTAAATTATAAAACCCTAAGTTGAATGAGTCAAGATCATTTATTAAACATAAAAATAACTTTCAAACTCATAGACAAAAAGGACGCAAAAACAGTAAGCAACGAATGTAAGAAAAAGGCAGAAAATTTATCGATTTCTCTAGAGAGATTTCAAGGTTTCTTCAAGGTTTCGTTAAAGGTGGTCTTCGTAGACTAAGTTCTACATAAGGTATGGGTTTCTCTCCAGGGCTTCTTTATCCAAGAGAACTTTCTTTCCAATGATTCAAAGATCTTGAAAACTAGGGTTTTTCCCGTGTTCTCATCGAACTCCTTTGTCCCTAATATCCTTTTCGATTCCATGTTGAATAGGTTAGAGATCATGTTATTGGTATGTGGTGCTGGATGATCTTATATGTAATTTTCTTGAATTATGAATGTCTATTAAACTATGAAGTTGTGATCATATAAAGTTAAGTGCTTAAAACGTGAATCATGAATCGACGAAGTTACACCCGTAATTGTTTTAAATGTTGATGTGTTTGTCCGAAGGTTGCATTGTTGTTACTGTGACGTGACATTATGAAGGCGTTAAATTCATCAAATACTAATATGATGTTGTGCAATATGTCTTAAAAACATAACCCTAAAGTCATGAACAAAGATTGATTAATAGAATGATACTATTTTAAGATGTGTCCAAAATTGTTATGTATGAAGATGATCACGGTTTGTTGTGCATACCCAATGTAAATGTGACTTGTTGATGATGTTGTGTTTGTTTATGATCATATTATGCTTTTCAAGATGTTTAAAAATGTCATGCCTAAAGTTATGTTATAAGGTTTCTAAAAAGATCTCCATGAAATCATAACTTGAGTGATTGTTTGGCTTATGCCAATAAAATGTCTAACAATATATTGTCCAAAAGGAATGCATGCAAATGGCTATAATATTATGTTAAATAATTAAAATATTGGCTAATGAACAATACCAAGCATGAAAGAATGTAAAATTGGCATATACCAGCAAAGATGGTTATGTAATCTATACCCAAATGTTTATGCCAATACTAATCGTATGCCAATCTTGTATAGTAAGAGTATCAAACATATTAATAAGCACTTCTAAAGTAATTCAATGAATCCATAACCAAGGGCATTCCATCCATTGGGGCACTCCCAACATGCTCTAAAAGAATGAACTATGAAAATTTGTAACTCATTGAAAGAAGTGCTCATCGTCCATAAACGATGACATGAAGCTACTACACTAAAGTAAAGAAGTAACGTGAGTTATAACATAATTAAAGGGGTGTAAATTAAGTAAGTGACCAGAATGGGGTGTTAAAGGAAGTGAGACAAGTCTTACATACACCTAAGCTACTATGTTAAAAGAATACTCATAAATGAAGGTGTTAGAATGTATAAGATTGTCACGACCCAAAATGGCCGCGACTGGCACCCACACTTATCCTACTATGTGAGCGAACCAACCAATCTAATCCCCAACATTTCAACCATAAATAACAAAATATAATACGGAAGACTTAAAACTCATTAATGAAAATCGATTAAATAACTTATAAAAACTCAATACTATTTATTCCCAAAACCTGGAAGTCATCACCACAAGAACATCTATCCTCAAATTACTAAATCTAAGAATATCTAGGAAGCTAAAATAAATAAACAGCTAGTCCATGCCGGAATCTCAAGGCATCAAGAATGAAGAGGAAGATCCAGTCCAAGCTAGAACATTAGCTCACCCTGAAATCTGGCTTGATGAAGACTGGCTAGAGTTGCGGCTGAGTTGAAGACGATGGCACGTTTGCTGAACTCTACAAATGACAAAGAAAGAAACATACAAGTAGGGGTCAGTACAAAACA
>NC_028645.1:32648141-32648407 GCF_001406875.1 Solanum pennellii
GATAGTTACGTTCATGCACCTTTAATTGCCTCGAAGCATAAGCAATTACGTTCTTCTCTTGCATTAGCACTGCACCCAAGCCAGAATAGGATGCATCACAATAAACAATGAAGTTCTTACCCTCTACTGGCAAGGTAATGATAGGTGCAGTAGTCAGCAAGCTCTTGAGTTTCTGAAAGCTTTCCTCACATTCACCCGACCATACAAATGGAACGTTCTGCTTGGTCAAGTTCGTCAATTGGGAAGCAATAGAAGAGAATCCCTTG
>NC_028645.1:32653086-32657370 GCF_001406875.1 Solanum pennellii
CGGTCCGTCCTGCCATTCCGTTACGAAGTTCAGAGAGTCGATTTCAGTACCCAAATTTCAAAATTCTAAGTGTTTTGGAACGAGACCCCCACGACGATCCGTCGTGCCCATGACGGTTCATTGTGGGATCCGTCGACTCAGCCAGTTTTTCCAGAAATAAGATCTGCTGCTCAAAACGACTAAACAGGTCGTTACAGAGATTAGTCACAGTAGCACCTAAAGATAATTTATGTAAGGAAAATTCACATTTCATCAATGTAAGGTAAGGATGATATGTAAGGACAATTCACATTTCATCAATGTAAAGTAAGGATGATATGTAAGGAAAATTCATATTTCATCAATGTAAAGTAAGGATGTTATATAAGGACAATTTACATTTCATCAAGGTAAAGTAAGGATGACAAGTCATCAAAAGAGTAAGTAAATCTCAATCTAGAAGCAAGCCTCCATAATGGTTGAGTCAACACTAGAAGATAAATAAGAAATGAACATTCACGTAATGAGGTAAGTAATTATGTTAATCTATGATACTAATGAAAATTGTGAAAACATGATAAGAGGCTAATCTGAAAGATGAGAGCAATCTCAAATGAGCCTAAGTAAATATTACCAAAACGTACTTACCTATGAGAGTTTAAAGTTAATGAAGAGACCACTCTCTATGAACACTCTAATGAAAGTATTGAAGTTAATGCATACTTAATGCTAATGATGAGATGAGAAATCATCTGATGAGCTATGATGTCCTATGCTAGAAGCCATCTTCCATGATGTATGAGTTGAATATAATGGAACTTTATACTGAGCACTGATAGGCTATCTATGAGCGGTGATGCCTTCCTTCGGGAAAGGCGGAGTTTCACGTAACTCTCATGAGATGAGACTGTCCGGCATGCCGAGTATGGGTCTCCTTATATCTACTAGACTTTGAACCTATACTCCTAATATAGGGATCTATCAGGGTTCGACTCCATATATACGCTAGCATGTTTGGGTCACTTTGGCCGGTGATTCCACCTCTTTTTTGTGTGGGAAGACACTGGATTTCATGATGCTCACATTATCTATGTCGGTTAAGTTTAAGGTTCCCAAAGAAAGAATGAGGCTAGCCTCAAAGTATGAAAGATAATAAAATGAACGATATCGAAGGTATTTGTGCAAGACTATGAGGAGGTGAAATCATATTGAAGTAATGACATTTGGTCATTCTTAGTCATTGCACTTCATTATCCCGATGAGAGTCTTAAACTTCATCCTAGGTATAGCTAGTTTTTACATCAACCTGCGAATGAATGAAATGAATAATGTGAAGTACGAATGAACGAATGAAGCAGACTCTTTGTTTGCTAAAGAAGGCCCTCGGGTTGAGGTCCCATATGTTGGGCCCTTACTTGAGATGTCTTATGCTACATCAACGATTCCAAAGTGTCGTGTATATGAAATGTATAATATATAAAACATGAAAGTAATGAAATCAATGGCTTGATCAATAGAGAATTGCTTATGAAAGGTAATGAATATATAGTGTAAAGATGACTCAGTATAAGGTAGGAAAATCATTCCTTAGTCCATGTATTACTTACATCGATTCACTGTGGGTATGGGACTACAATGAATCATTACACTTGTAAGTAAAACATAGGACCAAATGAATTATTGATATACACAACAACAAGAAGAAAAATACTTAAAAATAATCTAAGTGTACAAAGAAGAGCTCTCGGCCTAAGAGGATCAAAAACCTAAAATCTTCGCCCGAGTTGTTCTAAAATAATGTTGTTGATACTAATGTCCTGTGATCATATCGAAAATGAGTTGTGTGCTTTGACTGAATAAAAATATATCATATTCATACCACAATTCACAAGTAACGATTTTGGAAAGTCTAGTGACTAGGCTTTCCAGAAATAGCATGTGTTTAGGAAGAGCTTTCTTTGACCATGCATAGCCTTATGTGTATGTGTGCATACACCCATACTTAATACAAGCGGTGTACTAACCCGTACTATTTACTATTTTATAGATGAAGGTTAAGGGACAGACTGACGACTCTTGCAACGGTTTGGACATCAGATTTTCTCCAGACAATTTGGTAGGTCTTCTTGATTTCGAGGATGCTAAAGTGTTAGTCTAGCCTTAGTTTTAGAAAAACCTAGTGGATGTTGTCCCTAGCGTTTCTTTCGTTCTTTCATTTCGAAGCTTTAGTAATAAGGCCGGTTTGCCAAATGTATTTATGATATATTCTTATTCTATTTCAAATTGATACTTATGATAGATGGTTGTTATATTTATGTTGAGCTTAGTATATGATGAATTCATGAAATAACTATATGAAGTCTACATATACTTCATACATTTAAAAGTTTTAAATTTTCGGCTAAAAATTACCATATGAATGTGATGAATGCAAGATGAGGCTTGTCTGCGACCTCTGAGAGGTCAACAACGCCGGTTGCGATTTGGGTTCCAGAATCCGGGTCATGACAAGGGCCATGATCTTCATAATACATAAAGTAACGCCGACGAGGCCACATCAATTGTAAGTAAAGAAGATAGCTCCGCCACTACAAGTGGAACGTACCAATAACAACATAATTCAAGTCTAATTAACATAAAATAAAGAGAATTAGGACGCATACCACCAATCCATTCTTAACACTTCAATCCATTGGTAAATCATCCAATTCAATACCATAAGCCCTTACCCATGGTAATAATCAACAATTCAATTCAAAAACTATAATACTCAATGAATTTAGGTCAATGCAACATAGATTTATCAATCTAAGACAATTTATACATCAATTGAATATAATTATTACATCATTCAATAGCCCATAAAAAACTACACTAGAATTCATAAGCATGAGAAGAATATCACTTAACCCATAAAGTAGCCAAACTAGGGTTCATAAATTACATGGGTTCATAGATTAATTTATTTAAAATCATCTAATTAACAACAATTCAATCAATATTCAATGTTTTAAAACTTTTAATGCAAGAACCCATGGATAGATTTCACTTTAGAAAACTCATCTTTTGAGAAGTCTTTGAAGATTACTTTGAAGAATGAATTATCCTAAGTGTTTAAGGCTTATAAACATGTTTAAAATACCCAAAGTACCCCTGAGTAACCGCCCAAACTCTATTTGGACGTGGGGTGATGTCACGACCCAATTTCTCGAGCCATGAAGGCACCTACTATAGCCCATCAGTAGGTAAGCCAAACCACAACTCAGAACAACACGTAATTGGTGTGAGGGTAGAAACTAAACAAGACTAAGCAAAATTACTATAACAACATAAGCAAACCAAAACATAAATACAATTAAGGATCCCTCCCAGAGCCTGGAAGTCACTAATACAGAGCTACCAACAAAACGAGTACAAGTCCCAACAGTGGACCACCGAAACTAGACTGTCTCGAAAAGTAAAAGACAAGTCTTTATATAAACAGATGGAGACTGAAATAGTACAAAACGCTGTGTGCTCACCACTGTCTCCAGACTAGAAATGCTCCAAACTCGATCAACGCTGACTACTGGTGCTCGGACCTGCATCACGAAAATAGATGCAGAGCGTAGCATGAGTACCAAATAACATGTACCCAGTAGGCATCATAGGCCGACTGAACTAGAAAAGTAAAGCACTATGAAAAGACGGAATCACAAAACTAGAGGTCAAGAACGGAAGGCTAAGTAACACAATAATCCACACGAGTGTATAAAGATCTAATTAAATTAATATAAATAAGCTAACTACACCTAACTGGACCCACCATTAGCCCAGAAGGTACACTCGTGCACAAGTTTAAATAAAAACCCGAACGGACCCCCATAAGTCCGACGCGTACACAAAATAACTATAACTTAAGGAGAATAAAACTCGAGGCCAAAGAACACCGAACCAAAAAGTAGAATCTGACGGTACGGAGGTCGGGCCTTGAACCGGACGCTCACCAGAATTACACAAGTAGCCAATTGCAAAATATAAGTAACTGAGGCCGGACCTCTAACCGGATGCTCTACATACTTGAGGCCGGACCTCTAACCGGATGCTCTACATAAGTATGTGGATGTTCGAGGCCGGACCTTAAATCCGGATACCCGACAAAGATGTCGATATAGCTACTGAAAGAGTCTTTATCTATCCATAATCATATAAACCCGTGGAGCACCATCCAGAGTTAGCTAATCAAAGTAAGTCCTTAAAGCCGAATCGAACTCAACTTTGAATCACGGAGCGGAATTCATTGTCACTGACGTAACTCGAGAAGCC
>NC_028645.1:32667370-32671974 GCF_001406875.1 Solanum pennellii
TTATTATTATTATTATTATTATTATTATCAAATTACATTCAAAGCAGAAATCATACCATAAAATATTATAAAATATAGTATACACATTTCATACATTTTTTGACACACATTTCATACATATAGCATGATAACATTATACTATTGCCTACATTTTATATATCAAGTAAACAATATACTCAATTCATTCAAATATAATTTCAAAATCGTACACAAAAATGATATAAACGGTATATCATTAACAAAAGAATGTTCATACAGAAAAAGTAAAGTAAAGTTAATTATACACAAACAAAATCTGAAGATTTTCTTGACAATATCATTGTTCGAATTTTTTTTTATTTTGAGTAGTATAACAATACAAATAAAAAACCGTACAACAATAACATGAAGGATCCCATCTACTACCATCATTAATTAGTTTTGATAAGAAGTCGTCCACTATAAAAAAAATCAAGATGATTGAACAAAAACAAAGTAAAACTAGTCGTGAATGAAGATAATAACACAAAAAAAATTAGGGAGAGAGAAACGATTGAAAGAAAATCTACTTTTGAATTAATTCTAACTTATTGAGTTAAAACAAAAAGGAAAACAAATTGACAGAAAAAAATTAGATCGAGAAAGAAACGTTTGAAAACAAAAAAAATATCTGATTTAGAAATTAATTTTAACTGCTTGAGTAAAAGAAGGAACACACAATTTGAATCCCCTAAATTTATGGAATTATTAATTATCCTCAATATATTCAAATTAATTGCTATAAGTATATCCATTTTTTTTGTATTTTTATAATATTAAAAAAAACTACAAAAAAACCTTTTGTACTAATATTTTTAAATTTTTTTTTTGGATAAATTGTTACAAACTGATTTTTTTTTTTGTTACTACTTGAAAGTTTTATTATATTGTCATAATTTAAAAATATTCATCTTATATATGTCATTTATAAGATTTCACTTTATTTATTTATTTATTAATTAATTTATTTATAATGATTGAGGCATGATGGATTCTTTTAATCGGTTGATTTTTGAATATGATGGAATTTTGTTAAAAATATATAGTTATGAATAACAATACAAAGAAAAAAAATATTTCAGGGAGTTATGGTGAGCGGTTACATTACTACGAAGATTATTATTTTTTAAAATTTTATTAAATTATTTTGATATTCATAAACTCTAACTACTATATTTACAAAACTTATTTTTCAATAAAAGAGGCAAATAACATTTTATAGGAACAAACATATTTAAATTAATTTTTGAAAAAGGAAAAAAATTGTAAAACCCGTTAGGCCATTCCGAAAAGTATTCATGTCTCTTTCATAAAGGACTTATTCGATTAAATTTTATTGAAAATTTAGAATTACTTGTTTAATTATGATTATTTAATTAGCGCGTAAAATTTTACTAATTAATTTAATACTTTGTACTACTTGACTCATGTTTTAAAGTAAGTTAATACGGTTTAATAATTTTAGGCTATATAATTTAACAGGAAAACAAAATCTAGGAAAAAAAGGAACGACGACAATCACTTCGGCAAATTCCAAAACATACTGGTTAAATTGCACCAGGTAATCTAAACATAATCTTTTATTGTGTATATGAATAAATAGTCTAGTATCATTATTCAAATAATAACTTTGGATTTGAAAAAAAAAAAGAAGATCTATTGAATTTGAATAGCCTATGATAATGTTTCTTTGTGGAAAAATGTTAATGACTATTAATATTATGATGATTGAGCAATGACCGACCATTTTTAGTATTAATAATAAGGAATTAAGAATTTATATATAGGATTAGATTGGGATGTGCAGTAGTGATACACAAAGTTGATTGAGTTATGCGATCAATATGTTTCCAATAACTAATTATCAATTATAATTTAATTTTTGTTACCGTATTATGAACCAAATTTTAACATATTTGTATATGTAAATAAATATTAGTTGTAGGGTAGTATATGAATACCAATATATTTATGATATTGGATAAATTGAGATTTAAGTCTAGGCTTGAAATTTAAGAACTTGATTATAAGTTCGGGTGAATTTTTGGGCTAAAGGCTAAATATATGGTAATGTGAATGCGGTTAGTTTTGAAATCTTATTGTGATAATTTATTCAGATAGATTTTATTGATTCGGATGTCAATGAAAGTGGATGACTCAGGTCTCGGAGTGAATCTTCGACTATTTGAGGCAATTGAATTTCTAGACCCAGCTTGTTACGTGCATGGAATTCTTTTATTTTCTTGTGGTATGTGTTGGGGAGTAATAGGATTTGGTCAAGGGTTGACTTTTCCATGAGATTAATTCTAATGATGAAAAAGTAATAATAAAAGGTAATGTGATAAATTTTTGGCGTGTAATGTTTTTGAATGATTTGAAGGTTTATTTCTTATTTATTGATATTGTATCACAGTTCCATTATAGTGAATTGTGCCTTGTTATGATAATGGTTATGTCCTCATTATTTTTGTGAAAATATCATGTTCATTGGTTTGAGACATGGTGGTGATAATTATTATGTGATAAGAGGATGTACTATTTCGAGGGATGTATCACGCGACGTGATAGATGTTGTATTTCGAGGGACGTATATCGCGCCGTGATGGATGTTGTATTTTGAGGGACGTATCGCGCACCGCAATAATTACTATATATCGAGGTCGTATCGCGTGCTGCGGCAGATGCATGGATAAATATATCCCCCATGGGTCTCGGATTGATAAACGTGTGTGTATCACTAGGTCAAACATATATTACTATACTTGACATTGCATTCCATTGCATTACACATATTTATCATTAGTGAAATTGATATTTTGTTTTGCTGATCTTGTGAGTGCCTCTCTATGGAACTTTGATAGATGAATATTGAGGTTGTTGTTTAAGATATGTAATTGGTACAATATTATTGTTGAGTTGTATGCTATGTGAATTATGAACTTCTAGGTTAGGCTGATTTTATGAAGGTTGTAGTTGTGGAACTTTGATAGATTAATATTGAGCTTGTTGTGGAGAATATGTGAGTGTTAGAATGTTGTTGTTGAGACATGTGCTTGTAAATTGCAAACTGTTAGGTTGGACTTATTTTTATGTAGGTTGTAGTTTTAGCTGTTCAGTTGGGGTGATAGGAGTACCCGTATTCCATTCTGTTAGCTTGTGTTTAGATGTATACTTGTTGAGTATCGCGCGGTTTGGTACTCACCCCTTGTTTATAAAAAATTTTGTAGGTTGCTAGCTCGGACCTTTCTAATATATTTTCTTTTTTTTTGAGGCTTCTTAGAGATTTCTGAGGTAGCTGTTTGTCATATCAGCGGACCTTTTTACTCCTGTTTAGATCTTTTTGTACTCTTGGACAATGTCATATAAGACTTATATTTTCTTTTGATTAAACTGTAATACTTTAGAGAAACACGCGACAACCATGTTTTGGGGGTATATTTAAGTGATTATGAATTTCGCATTAATATAAAGTATGAGACTCTTATTTATAGTTTATTTTAGGCACTCTATTAGGATGGTTGCGTTTTAGGCTGACTCATCTTGGTAAGACAAGTTGAGTGCCATCACGTCTATTTTTGGATCGTGACAAAAACAAACCGACACAACAATTTTTAAAGTAAAAAAATTAAAAACATATTTTGATTTATGTTTTTAAATTTTTGGGTTTTTAAAATTGCTACTAATTATTAAATATTTCTACAAATTTTGTGGTGCTGACATACAAACATTTTTTGTTCTCCTATTATATATAGATAGATAATAAGTGTATGATGGATTACATTGAATTTATAAAGGAAAAAAATACAAACTAAAATGAAATGCGAATATGTAAAAATATAAAAAGGAGAGAGTTAACACTTGAATTCTAATATAAAAATTTGTTAGACTATTTTTGTTGGAATTATTTCAGTATTTACAAAATTTAAATAAACTTTGAATATATAATAAAGAAAATAGTCATTGCATCATGATCTAAGAAATGATAAATAAAATTGCATATGAAACAGTTAATATGAAGAAAACAGAAAAGGAATGAATAGGTTTTAACAATATAATTAAAATTATCGAATTTGCTAAAAATATAATTTTAATAATCTATAATTAATATAATTTATTATTCTTTATCAAATTAGTAAAACAAAACTAAGGTATAATATGACCTTCAATTAATGGAGTTTCTGAACATATCTTTGCCCATAAGCACTACATTAATGGCGTTTTTTAACACACAAGAGTTGAAAACGTACAATGGACATCAATTATTGCATTATGTTGGATCTTTCTTAGTTAACAATTCATGATTTTTCTGACCTTTAAATTTATTATATGCGGATATGGATTTGTTTAATTAATATATCCATTTTAAACTTAGAATTCACATGGCTTAGATTTGAATCAGATCTGTCATCAAATATTTTAGTCTTTCAAAATTGGAAAAAGAACTTACAACAAATACAAATTTAGCTAATTTAGAAAATCAAAGAAATCAACATATGGTAGAGCTATATTATACTAAGGGTGCCCAAGCAAACATCCTTTATCGAAAACTATATATATATATATATATATATATATATATATATATA